>NC_068424.1:5870325-5909681 GCF_023373465.1 Oncorhynchus keta | reverse complement strand
CAGTTATTACTAGGGGGACCTGGTCAGATATTACTAGGGACCTGACAGACCTGGTCAGTTATTACTAGGGACCTGACAGACCTGGTCAGTTATTACTAGGGACCTGACAGACCTGGTCAGTTATTACTAGGGACCTGACAGACCTGGTCAGTTATTACTAGGGACCTGACAGACCTGGTCAGTTATTACTAGGGACCTGACAGACCTGGTCAGTTATTACTAGGGACCTGACCTGGTCAGACCTGGACCTGACAGACCTGGTCAGTTATTACTAGGGACCTGACAGACCTGGTCAGTTATTACTAGGGACCTGACAGACCTGGTCAGTTATTACTAGGGACCTGACAGACCTGGTCAGACCTGGTCAGTTATTACTAGGGACCTGACAGACCTGGTCAGTTATTACTAGACAGACCTGACAGACCTGGTCAGTTATTACTAGGGAGACAGACCTGGTCAGTTATTACTAGGGACCTGACAGACCTGGTCAGTTATTACTAGGGACCTGACAGACCTGGTCAGTTATTACTAGGGACCTGACAGACCTGGGTCACCTGACAGACCTGGTCAGTTATTACTAGGGACCTGACAGACCTGGTCAGTTATTACTAGGGACCTGACAGACCTGGTCAGTTATTACTAGAGACCTGACAGACCTGGTCAGTTATTACTAGGGACCTGACAGACCTGGTCAGTTATTACTAGGGACCTGACAGACCTGGTCAGTTATTACTAGGGACCTGACAGACCTGGTCAGTGACAGACCTGGTCAGTTATTACTAGGGACCTGACAGACCTGGTCAGTTATTACTAGGGACCTGACAGACCTGGTCAGTTATTACTAGGGACCTGACAGACCTGGTCAGTTATTACTAGACCTGACAGAGGTCAGTTATTACTGACAGAGGGACCTGACAGACCTGGTCAGTTATTACTAGAGACCTGACAGACCTGGTCAGTTATTACTAGGGACCTGACAGACCTGGACCAGTCAGTTATTACTAGAGACTAGGGACCTGACAGACCTGGTCAGTTATTACTAGAGACCTGACCTGACAGACCTGGTCAGTTATTACTAGGGACCTGACAGACCTGGTCAGTTATTACTAGAGACCTGACAGACCTGGTCAGACCTGACAGACCTGGTCAGTTATTACTAGGGACTAGACCTGACAGACCTGGTCAGTTATTACTAGGGACCTGACAGACCTGGTCAGTTATTACTAGAGACCTGACAGACCTGGTCAGTTATTACAGACCTGGTCAGTTATTACTAGGGACCTGACAGAGACATGACAGACCTGGTCAGTTATTACTAGGGACCTGACAGACCTGGTCAGTTATTACTAGGACCTGACAGACCTGGTCAGTTATTACTAGGGACCTGACAGACCTGGTCAGTTATTACTAGAGACCTGACAGACCTGGTCAGTTGACAGATTACTAGGGACCTGACAGACCTGGTCAGTTATTACTAGAGACCTGACAGACCTGGTCAGTTATTACTAGGGACCTGACAGACCTGGTCAGTTATTACTAGGGACCTGACAGACCTGGTCAGATATTACTAGGGACCTGACAGACCTGGTCTGATATTATTAGAGACCTGACAGACCTGGTCAGTTATTACTAGAGACCTGACAGACCTGGTCAGTTATTACTAGGGACCTGACAGACCTGGTCAGTTATTACTAGAGACCTGGTCAGTTATTACTAGGGACCTGACAGACCTGGTCAGTTATTACTAGGGACCTGACAGACCTGGTCAGTTATTACTAGAGACCTGACAGACCTGGTCAGTTATTACTAGAGACCTGACAGACCTGGTCAGTTATTACTAGAGACCTGACAGACCTGGTCAGTTATTACTAGAGACCTGACAGACCTGGTCAGTTATTACTAGAGACCTGACAGACCTGGTCAGTTATTACTAGAGACCTGACAGACCTGGTCAGTTATTACTAGAGACCTGACAGACCTGGTCAGTTATTACTAGAGACCTGACAGACCTGGTCAGTTATTACTAGGGACCTGACAGACCTGGTCAGTTATTACTAGGGACCTGACAGACCTGGTCAGTTATTACTACCTGGGACCTGACAGACCTGGTCAGTTATTACTAGGGACCTGACAGACCTGGTCAGTTATTACAGACCTGACAGACCTGGTCAGTTATTACTAGGGACCTGACAGACCTGGTCAGTTATTACTAGGACCTGACAGACCTGGTCAGTTATTACTAGGGACCTGACAGACCTGGTCAGTTATTACTAGGACCTGACAGACCTGGTCAGTTATTACTAGAGACCTGACAGACCTGGTCAGTTATTACTAGGGACCTGACAGACCTGGTCAGTTATTACTAGGGACCTGACAGACCTGGTCAGTTATTACTAGGGACCTGACAGACCTGGTCAGTTATTACTAGACCTGGTCAGTTATTACTAGGACCTGACAGACCTGGTCAGTTATTACTAGGGACCTGACAGACCTGGTCAGTTATTACTAGGGACCTGACAGACCTGGTCAGTTATTACTAGGGACCTGACAGACCTGGTCAGTTATTACTAGGACCTGACAGACCTGGTCAGTTATTACTAGGACCTGACAGACCTGGTCAGTTATTACTAGGGACCTGACAGACCTGGTCAGTTATTACTAGGACCTGACAGACCTGGTCAGTTATTACTAGAGACCTGAGACCTGGTCAGTTATTACTAGGGACCTGACAGACCTAGGACCAGACCTGGTCAGTTATTACTAGGACCTGACAGACCTGGTCAGTTATTACTAGGGACCTGACAGACCTGGTCAGTTATTACTAGAGACCTGACAGACCTGGTCAGTTATTACTAGGGACCTGACAGAGACCTGGTCAGTTATTACTAGGACCTGACACAGACCTGGTCAGTTATTACTAGAGACCTGACAGAGACCTGGTCAGTTATTACTAGGGACCTGACAGACCTGGTCAGACCTGACCTGGTTATTACTAGGGACCTGACAGACCTGGTCAGTTATTACTAGGGACCTGACAGACCTGGTCAGTTATTACAGACCTGACAGACCTGGTCAGTTATTACTAGAGACCTGACAGACCTGGTCAGTTATTACTAGACTAGAGACCTGGTCAGTTATTACTAGAGACCTGAGAGACCTGGTCAGTTATTACTAGGGACATGACAGACCTGGTCAGTTATTACTAGAGACCTGACAGACCTGGTCAGTTATTACTAGGGACCTGACAGACCTGGTCAGTTATTACTAGGGACCTGACAGACCTGGTCAGTTATTACTAGGGACCTGACAGACCTGGTCAGTTATTACTAGGGACCTGACAGACCTGGTCAGTTATTACTAGGGACCTGACAGACCTGGTCAGTTATTACTAGGGACCTGACAGACCTGGTCAGTTATTACTAGGGACCTGACAGACCTGGTCAGTTATTACTAGGGACCTGACAGACCTGGTCAGTTATTACTAGGGACCTGGTCAGTTATTACTAGGGACCTGACAGACCTGGTCAGTTATTTACCTGGTCAGTTATTACTAGGGACCTGACAGACCTGGTCAGTTATTACTAGGGACCTGACTAGGGACCTGACAGACCTGGTCAGTTATTACTAGGGACCTGACAGACCTGGTCAGTTATTACTAGGGACTAGGTTATTACTAGGGACCTGACAGACCTGGTCAGTTATTACTAGAGACCTGACAGACCTGGTCAGTTATTACTGACAGACCTGGTCAGTTATTACTAGAGACCTGACAGACCTGGTCAGTTATTACTAGGACCTGACAGAGACCTAGGGACCTGAGAGACCTGGTCAGTTATTACTAGGGACCTGACAGACCTGGTCAGTTACCTGGTCAGTTATTACTAGGACCTGACAGACCTGGTCAGTTATTACTAGGGACCTGACAGACCTGGTCAGTTATTACTAGGGACCTGACAGACCTGGTCAGTTATTACTAGGGACCTGACAGACCTGGTCAGTTATTACTAGGGACCTGACAGACCTGGTCAGTTATTTACTAGACCTGGACCTGACAGACCTGGTCAGTTATTACTAGGGACCTGACAGACCTGGTCAGTTATTACTAGGGACCTGACAGACCTGGTCAGTTATTACTAGGGACCTGACAGACCTGGTCAGTTATTACTAGGGACCTGACAGACCTGGTCAGTTATTACTAGGGACCTGGTGATTACTAGGGACCTGACAGACCTGGTCAGTTATTACTAGGACCTGACAGACCTGGTCAGTTATTACTAGAGACCTGACAGACCTGGTCAGTTATTACTAGGGACCTGACAGACCTGGTCAGTTATTACTAGGGACCTGACAGACCTGGTCAGTTATTACTAGGGACCTGACAGAGACCTGGTCAGTTATTACTAGGGACCTGACAGACCTGGTCAGTTATTACTAGGGACCTGACAGACCTGGTCAGTTATTACTAGGGACCTGACAGACCTGGTCAGTTATTACTAGGGACCTGACAGACCTGGTCAGTTATTACTAGAGACCTGACATGACAGACCTGGTCAGTTATTACTAGGACCTGACAGACCTGGTCAGTTATTACTAGGGACCTGACAGACCTGGTCAGTTATTACTAGACCTGACAGACCTGGTCAGTTATTACTAGGGACCCAGACCTGGTCAGTTATTACTAGGGACCTGACAGACCTGGTCAGTTATTACTAGGGACCTGACAGACCTGGTCAGTTATTACTAGAGACCTGACAGACCTGGTCAGTTATTACTAGAGACCTGACAGACCTGGTCAGTTATTACTAGGGACCTGACAGACCTGGTCAGTTATTACTAGGACCTGACAGACCTGGTCAGTTATTACTAGGGACCTGACAGACCTGGTCAGTTATTACTAGGGACTTGACAGACCTGGTCAGTTATTACTAGGGACCTGACAGACCTGGTCAGTTATTACTAGAGACCTGACAGACCTGGTCAGTTATTACTAGAGACCTGACAGAGACCTGGTCAGACCTGGTCAGTTATTACTAGGGACCTGACAGACCTGGTCAGATGTTACTAGAGACCTGACAGACCTGGTCAGTTATTACTAGGGACCTGAAAGACCTGGTCAGATATTACTAGGGACCTGACAGACCTGGTCAGATATTACTAGGGACCTGACAGACCTGGTCAGATATTACTAGAGACCTGACAGACCTGGTCAGTTATTACTAGAGACCTGACAGAGACCTGGTCAGTTATTACTAGGGACCTGACAGACCTGGTCAGTTATTACTAGAGACCTGACAGACCTGGTCAGTTATTACTAGGGACCTGACAGACCTGGTCAGTTATTACTAGGGACCTGACAGACCTGGTCAGTTATTACTAGGGACCTGACAGACCTGGTCAGTTATTACTAGGGACCTGACAGACCTGGTCAGTTATTACTAGGGACCTGACAGACCTGGTCAGTTATTACTAGGGACCTGACAGACCTGGTCAGTTATTACTAGGGACCTGACAGACCTGGTCAGTTATTACTAGGGACCTGACAGACCTGGTCAGTTATTACTAGGGACCTGACAGACCTGGTCAGTTATTACTAGGGACCTGACAGACCTGGTCAGTTATTACTAGGGACCTGACAGACCTGGTCAGTTATTACTAGGGACCTGACAGACCTGGTCAGTTATTACTAGGGACCTGACAGACCTGGTCAGTTATTACTAGGGACCTGACAGACCTGGTCAGTTATTACTAGGGACCTGACAGACCTGGTCAGTTATTACTAGGGACCTGACAGACCTGGTCAGTTATTACTAGGGACCTGACAGACCTGGTCAGTTATTACTAGGACCTGACAGACCTGGTCAGTTATTACTAGGGACCTGACAGACCTGGTCAGTTATTACTAGAGACCTGACAGACCTGGTCAGTTATTACTAGGACCTGACAGACCTGGTCAGTTATTACTAGGGACCTGACAGACCTGGTCAGTTATTACTAGGGACCTGACAGACCTGGTCAGTTATTACTAGGGACCTGACAGACCTGGTCGGTTATTACTAGGGACCTGACAGACCTGGTCAGTTATTACTAGGGACCTGACAGACCTGGTCAGTTATTACTAGGGACCTGACAGACCTGGTCAGTTATTACTAGAGACCTGACAGACCTGGTCAGTTATTACTAGAGACCTGACAGACCTGGTCAGTTATTACTAGAGACCTGACAGACCTGGTCAGTTATTACTAGAGACCTGACAGAGACCTGGTCAGTTATTACTAGAGACCTGACAGACCTGGTCAGTTATTACTAGAGACCTGACAGAGACCTGGTCAGTTATTACTTGGGACCTGACAGAGACCTGGTCAGTTATTACTAAAGACCTGACAGACCTGGTCAGTTATTACTAGGGACCTGACAGACCTGGTCAGTTATTACTAGGGACCTGACAGACCTGGTCAGTTATTACTAGGGACCTGACAGACCTGGTCAGTTATTACTAGGGACCTGACAGACCTGGTCAGTTATTACTAGGGACCTGACAGACCTGGTCAGTTATTACTAGGGACCTGACAGACCTGGTCAGTTATTACTAGGGACCTGACAGACCTGGTCAGTTATTACTAGGGACCTGACAGACCTGGTCAGTTATTACTAGGGACCTGACAGACCTGGTCAGTTATTACTAGGGACCTGACAGACCTGGTCAGTTATTACTAGGGACCTGACAGACCTGGTCAGTTATTACTAGGGACCTGACAGACCTGGTCAGTTATTACTAGGGACCTGACAGACCTGGTCAGTTATTACTAGGGACCTGACAGACCTGGTCAGTTATTACTAGGGACCTGACAGACCTGGTCAGTTATTACTAGGGACCTGACAGACCTGGTCAGTTATTACTAGGGACCTGACAGACCTGGTCAGTTATTACTAGGGACCTGACAGACCTGGTCAGTTATTACTAGGGACCTGACAGACCTGGTCAGTTATTACTAGGGACCTGACAGACCTGGTCAGTTATTACTAGGGACCTGACAGACCTGGTCAGTTATTACTAGGGGGACCTGACAGACCTGGTCAGTTATTACTAGGGACCTGACAGACCTGGTCAGTTATTACTAGGGACCTGACAGACCTGGTCAGTTATTACTAGGGACCTGACAGACCTGGTCAGTTATTACTAGGGACCTGACAGACCTGGTCAGTTATTACTAGGGACCTGACAGACCTGGTCAGTTATTACTAGGGACCTGACAGACCTGGTCAGTTATTACTAGGGACCTGACAGACCTGGTCAGTTATTACTAGAGACCTGACAGACCTGGTCAGTTATTACTAGAGACCTGGTCAGTTATTACTAGGGACCTGACAGACCTGGTCAGTTATTACTAGGGACCTGACAGACCTGGTCAGTTATTACTTGACAGACCTGGTCAGTTATTACTAGGACCTGACAGACCTGGTCAGTTATTACTAGAGACTAGAGACCTGGTCAGTTATTACTAGAGACATGACAGACCTGGTCAGTTATTACTAGAGACCTGACAGACCTGGTCAGTTATTACTAGAGACCTGACAGACCTGGTCAGTTATTACTAGAGACCTGACAGACCTGGTCAGTTATTACTAGGGACCTGACAGACCTGGTCAGTTATTACTAGAGACCTGACAGACCTGGTCAGTTATTACTAGGGACCTGACAGACCTGGTCAGTTATTACTAGGGACCTGACAGACCTGGTCAGTTATTACTAGGGACCTGACAGACCTGGTCAGTTATTACTAGGGACCTGACAGACCTGGTCAGTTATTACTAGGGACCTGACAGACCTGGTCAGTTATTACTAGGGACCTGACAGACCTGGTCAGTTATTACTAGGGACCTGACAGACCTGGTCAGTTATTACTAGGGACCTGACAGACCTGGTCAGTTATTACTAGGGACCTGACAGACCTGGTCAGTTATTACTAGGGACCTGACAGACCTGGTCAGTTATTACTAGGGACCTGACAGACCTGGTCAGTTATTACTAGGGACCTGACAGACCTGGTCAGTTATTACTAGGGACCTGACAGACCTGGTCAGTTATTACTAGGGACCTGACAGACCTGGTCAGTTATTACTTGACAGACCTGGTCAGTTATTACTAGGACCTGACAGACCTGGTCAGTTATTACTAGGACCTGACAGACCTGGTCATGTATTACTAGGGACCTGACAGACCTGGTCAGATATTACTAGAGACCTGACAGACCTGGTCATTTATTACTAGAGACCTGACAGAGACCTGGTCAGTTATTACTAGAGACCTGACAGACCTGGTCAGTTATTACTAGAGACCTGACAGAGACCTGGTCAGTTATTACTAGGGACCTGACAGAGACCTGGTCAGTTATTACTAGGGACCTGACAGACCTGGTCAGTTATTACTAGGGACCTGACAGACCTGGTCAGTTATTACTAGGGACCTGACAGACCTGGTCAGTTATTACTAGGGACCTGACAGACCTGGTCAGTTATTACTAGGGACCTGACAGACCTGGTCAGTTATTACTAGGGACCTGACAGACCTGGTCAGTTATTACTAGGGACCTGACAGACCTGGTCAGTTATTACTAGGGACCTGACAGACCTGGTCAGTTATTACTAGGGACCTGACAGACCTGGTCAGTTATTACTAGGGACCTGACAGACCTGGTCAGTTATTACTAGGGACCTGACAGACCTGGTCAGTTATTACTAGGGACCTGACAGACCTGGTCAGTTATTACTAGGGACCTGACAGACCTGGTCAGTTATTACTAGGGACCTGACAGACCTGGTCAGTTATTACTAGGGACCTGACAGACCTGGTCAGTTATTACTAGGGACCTGACAGACCTGGTCAGTTATTACTAGGGACCTGACAGACCTGGTCAGTTATTACTAGGGACCTGACAGACCTGGTCAGTTATTACTAGGGACCTGACAGACCTGGTCAGTTATTACTAGGGACCTGACAGACCTGGTCAGTTATTACTAGGGACCTGACAGACCTGGTCAGTTATTACTAGGGACCTGACAGACCTGGTCAGTTATTACTAGGGACCTGACAGACCTGGTCAGTTATTACTAGGGACCTGACAGACCTGGTCAGTTATTACTAGGGACCTGACAGACCTGGTCAGTTATTACTAGGGACCTGACAGACCTGGTCAGTTATTACTAGGGACCTGACAGACCTGGTCAGTTATTACTAGGGACCTGACAGACCTGGTCAGTTATTACTAGGGACCTGACAGACCTGGTCAGTTATTACTAGGGACCTGGTCAGTTATTACTAGGGACCTGACAGACCTGGTCAGTTATTACTAGGGACCTGACAGACCTGGTCAGTTATTACTAGGGACCTGACAGACCTGGTCAGTTATTACTAGGGACCTGACAGACCTGGTCAGTTATTACTAGGGACCTGACAGACCTGGTCAGTTATTACTAGGGACCTGACAGACCTGGTCAGTTATTACTAGGGACCTGACAGACCTGGTCAGTTATTACTAGGGACCTGACAGACCTGGTCAGTTATTACTAGGGACCTGACAGACCTGGTCAGTTATTACTAGGGACCTGACAGACCTGGTCAGTTATTACTAGGGACCTGACAGACCTGGTCAGTTATTACTAGAGACCTGGTCAGTTATTACTAGGGACCTGACAGACCTGGTCAGTTATTACTAGAGACCTGACAGACCTGGTCAGTTATTACTAGAGACCTGGTCAGTTATTACTAGGGACCTGACAGACCTGGTCAGTTATTACTAGGGACCTGACAGACCTGGTCAGTTATTACTAGAGACCTGACAGACCTGGTCAGTTATTACTAGAGACCTGACAGACCTGGTCAGTTATTACTAGGGACCTGACAGACCTGGTCAGTTATTACTAGAGACCTGACAGACCTGGTCAGTTATTACTAGGGACCTGACAGACCTGGTCAGTTATTACTAGGGACCTGACAGACCTGGTCAGTTATTACTAGGGACCTGACAGACCTGGTCAGTTATTACTAGAGACCTGACAGACCTGGTCAGTTATTACTAGAGACCTGACAGACCTGGTCAGTTATTACTAGAGACCTGACAGACCTGGTCAGTTATTACTAGGACCTGACAGACCTGGTCAGTTATTACTAGGACCTGACAGACCTGGTCAGTTATTACTGAGACCTGACAGAGACCTGGTCAGTTATTACTGGGACCTGACAGACCTGGTCAGTTATTACTAAAGACCTGACAGACCTGGTCAGTTATTACTAGGGACCTGACAGACCTGGTCAGTTATTACTAGGGACCTGACAGACCTGGTCAGTTATTACTAGGGACCTGACAGACCTGGTCAGTTATTACTAGGGACCTGACAGACCTGGTCAGTTATTACTAGGGACCTGACAGACCTGGTCAGTTATTACTAGGGACCTGACAGACCTGGTCAGTTATTACTAGGGACCTGACAGACCTGGTCAGTTATTACTAGGGACCTGACAGACCTGGTCAGTTATTACTAGGGACCTGACAGACCTGGTCAGTTATTACTAGGGACCTGACAGACCTGGTCAGTTATTACTAGGGACCTGACAGACCTGGTCAGTTATTACTAGGGACCTGACAGACCTGGTCAGTTATTACTAGGGACCTGACAGACCTGGTCAGTTATTACTAGGGACCTGACAGACCTGGTCAGTTATTACTAGGGACCTGACAGACCTGGTCAGTTATTACTAGGGACCTGACAGACCTGGTCAGTTATTACTAGGGACCTGGTCAGTTATTACTAGGGACCTGACAGACCTGGTCAGTTATTACTAGGGACCTGACAGACCTGGTCAGTTATTACTAGGGACCTGACAGACCTGGTCAGTTATTACTAGGGACCTGACAGACCTGGTCAGTTATTACTAGGGACCTGACAGACCTGGTCAGTTATTACTAGGGACCTGACAGACCTGGTCAGTTATTACTAGGGACCTGACAGACCTGGTCAGTTATTACTAGGGACCTGACAGACCTGGTCAGTTATTACTAGGGACCTGACAGACCTGGTCAGTTATTACTAGAGACCTGACAGACCTGGTCAGTTATTACTAGAGACCTGACAGACCTGGTCAGTTATTACTAGGGACCTGACAGACCTGGTCAGTTATTACTAGAGACCTGACAGAGACCTGGTCAGTTATTACTAGGGACCTGACAGACCTGGTCAGTTATTACTAGGGACCTGACAGACCTGGTCAGTTATTACTAGGGACCTGACAGACCTGGTCAGTTATTACTAGGGACCTGACAGACCTGGTCAGTTATTACTAGGGACCTGACAGACCTGGTCAGTTATTACTAGGACCTGACAGACCTGGTCAGTTATTACTAGGACCTGACAGACCTGGTCAGTTATTACTAGAGACCTGACAGACCTGGTCAGTTATTACAGACCTGACCTGACAGACCTGGTCAGTTATTACTAGGGACCTGACAGACCTGGTCAGTTATTACTAGGGACCTGACAGACCTGGTCAGTTATTACTAGGGACCTGACAGACCTGGTCAGTTATTACTAGGGACCTGACAGACCTGGTCAGTTATTACTAGGGACCTGACAGACCTGGTCAGTTATTACTAGGGACCTGACAGACCTGGTCAGTTATTACTAGGGACCTGACAGACCTGGTCAGTTATTACTAGGGACCTGACAGACCTGGTCAGTTATTACTAGGGACCTGACAGACCTGGTCAGTTATTACTAGGGACCTGACAGACCTGGTCAGTTATTACTAGGGACCTGACAGACCTGGTCAGTTATTACTAGGGACCTGACAGACCTGGTCAGTTATTACTAGGGACCTGACAGACCTGGTCAGTTATTACTAGGGACCTGACAGACCTGGTCAGTTATTACTAGGGACCTGACAGACCTGGTCAGTTATTACTAGGGACCTGACAGACCTGGTCAGTTATTACTAGGGACCTGACAGACCTGGTCAGTTATTACTAGGACCTGACAGACCTGGTCAGTTATTACTAGAGACCTGACAGACCTGGTCAGTTATTACTAGAGACCTGACAGACCTGGTCAGTTATTACTAGAGACCTGACAGAGACCTGGTCAGTTATTACTAGAGACCTGACAGACCTGGTCAGTTATTACTAGAGACCTGACAGACCTGGTCAGTTATTACTAGGGACCTGACAGACCTGGTCAGTTATTACTAAAGACCTGACAGACCTGGTCAGTTATTACTAGGGACCTGACAGACCTGGTCAGTTATTACTAGGGACCTGACAGACCTGGTCAGTTATTACTAGGGACCTGACAGACCTGGTCAGTTATTACTAGGGACCTGACAGACCTGGTCAGTTATTACTAGGGACCTGACAGACCTGGTCAGTTATTACTAGGGACCTGACAGACCTGGTCAGTTATTACTAGGGACCTGACAGACCTGGTCAGTTATTACTAGGGACCTGACAGACCTGGTCAGTTATTACTAGGGACCTGACAGACCTGGTCAGTTATTACTAGGGACCTGACAGACCTGGTCAGTTATTACTAGGGACCTGACAGACCTGGTCAGTTATTACTAGGGACCTGACAGACCTGGTCAGTTATTACTAGGGACCTGACAGACCTGGTCAGTTATTACTAGGGACCTGACAGACCTGGTCAGTTATTACTAGGGACCTGACAGACCTGGTCAGTTATTACTAGGGACCTGACAGACCTGGTCAGTTATTACTAGGGACCTGACAGACCTGGTCAGTTATTACTAGGGACCTGACAGACCTGGTCAGTTATTACTAGGGACCTGACAGACCTGGTCAGTTATTACTAGGGACCTGACAGACCTGGTCAGTTATTACTAGGGACCTGACAGACCTGGTCAGTTATTACTAGGGACCTGACAGACCTGGTCAGTTATTACTAGAGACCTGGTCAGTTATTACTAGGGACCTGACAGACCTGGTCAGTTATTACTAGAGACCTGACAGACCTGGTCAGTTATTACTAGGGACCTGACAGACCTGGTCAGTTATTACTAGGGACCTGACAGACCTGGTCAGTTATTACTAGGGACCTGACAGACCTGGTCAGTTATTACTAGGGACCTGACAGACCTGGTCATTTATTACTAGGGACCTGACAGACCTGGTCAGTTATTACTAGGGACCTGACAGACCTGGTCAGTTATTACTAGGGACCTGACAGACCTGGTCAGTTATTACTAGGGACCTGACAGACCTGGTCAGTTATTACTAGGACCTGACAGACCTGGTCAGTTATTACTAGGACCTGACAGACCTGGTCAGTTATTACTAGAGACCTGACAGACCTGGTCAGTTATTACTGGACCTGACAGACCTGGTCAGATATTACTAGGGACCTGACAGACCTGGTCAGTTATTACTAGAGACCTGACAGACCTGGTCAGTTATTACTAGGGACCTGGTCAGTTATTACTAGGGACATGACAGACCTGGTCAGTTATTACTAGGGACCTGACAGACCTGGTCAGTTATTACTAGGGACCTGACAGACCTGGTCAGTTATTACTAGGGACCTGACAGACCTGGTCAGTTATTACTAGGGACCTGACAGACCTGGTCAGTTATTACTAGGGACCTGACAGACCTGGTCAGTTATTACTAGGGACCTGACAGACCTGGTCAGTTATTACTAGGGACCTGACAGACCTGGTCAGTTATTACTAGGGACCTGACAGACCTGGTCAGTTATTACTAGGGACCTGACAGACCTGGTCAGTTATTACTAGGGACCTGACAGACCTGGTCAGTTATTACTAGGGACCTGACAGACCTGGTCAGTTATTACTAGAGACCTGGTCAGTTATTACTAGGGACCTGACAGACCTGGTCAGTTATTACTAGGGACCTGACAGACCTGGTCAGTTATTACTAGGGACCTGACAGACCTGGTCAGTTATTACTAGAGACCTGACAGACCTGGTCAGTTATTACTAGGGACCTGACAGACCTGGTCAGTTATTACTAGGACATGACAGACCTGGTCAGTTATTACCTGACAGACCTGGTCAGTTATTACTAGGGACCTGACAGACCTGGTCAGTTATTACTAGGGACCTGACAGACCTGGTCAGTTATTACTAGGGACCTGACAGACCTGGTCAGTTATTACTAGGACCTGACAGACCTGGTCAGTTATTACTAGGACCTGACAGACCTGGTCAGTTATTACTAGGACCTGACAGACCTCAGTTATTACTAGGGACCTGACAGACCTGGTCAGTTATTACTAGAGACCTGACAGACCTGGTCAGTTATTACTAGGGACCTGACAGACCTGGTCAGTTATTACTAGGGACCTGACAGACCTGGTCAGTTATTACTAGGGACCTGACAGACCTGGTCAGTTATTACTAGGGACCTGACAGACCTGGTCAGTTATTACTAGGGACCTGACAGACCTGGTCAGTTATTACTAGGGACCTGACAGACCTGGTCAGTTATTACTAGGGACCTGACAGACCTGGTCAGTTATTACTAGGGACCTGACAGACCTGGACCTGGTCAGTTATTACTAGGGACCTGACAGACCTGGTCAGTTATTACTAGGGACCTGACAGACCTGGTCAGTTATTACTGGACCTGACAGACCTGGTCAGTTATTACTAGGGACCTGACAGACCTGGTCAGTTATTACTAGGGACCTGACAGACCTGGTCATTATTACTAGGGACCTGACAGACCTGGTCAGACCTGACAGACCTGGTCAGTTATTACTAGGGACCTGACAGACCTGGTCAGTTATTACTAGAGACCTGACAGACCTGGTCAGTTATTACTAGGGACCTGACAGACCTGGTCAGTTATTACTAGAGACCTGACAGACCTGGTCAGTTATTACTAGGACCTGACAGACCTGGTCAGTTATTACTAGAGACCTGACAGAGACCTGGTCAGTTATTACTAGAGACCTGACAGACCTGGTCAGTTATTACTAGAGACCTGACAGAGACCTGGTCAGTTATTACTTGGGACCTGACAGAGACCTGGTCAGTTATTACTAAAGACCTGACAGAGACCTGGTCAGTTATTACTAGGGACCTGACAGACCTGGTCAGTTATTACTAGGGACCTGACAGACCTGGTCAGTTATTACTAGGGACCTGACAGACCTGGTCAGATATTACTAGGGACCTGACAGACCTGGTCAGTTATTACTAGGGACCTGACAGACCTGGTCAGTTATTACTAGGGACCTGACAGACCTGGTCAGTTATTACTAGGGACCTGACAGACCTGGTCAGTTATTACTAGGGACCTGACAGACCTGGTCAGTTATTACTAGGGACCTGACAGACCTGGTCAGTTATTACTAGGGACCTGACAGACCTGGTCAGTTATTACTAGGGACCTGACAGACCTGGTCAGTTATTACTAGGGACCTGACAGACCTGGTCAGTTATTACTAGGGACCTGACAGACCTGGTCAGTTATTACTAGGGACCTGACAGACCTGGTCAGTTATTACTAGGGACCTGACAGACCTGGTCAGTTATTACTAGGGACCTGACAGACCTGGTCAGTTATTACTAGGGACCTGACAGACCTGGTCAGTTATTACTAGGGACCTGACAGACCTGGTCAGTTATTACTAGGGACCTGACAGACCTGGTCAGTTATTACTAGGGACCTGACAGACCTGGTCAGTTATTACTAGGGACCTGACAGACCTGGTCAGTTATTACTAGGGACCTGACAGACCTGGTCAGTTATTACTAGGGACCTGACAGACCTGGTCAGTTATTACTAGGGACCTGACAGACCTGGTCAGTTATTACTAGAGACCTGACAGACCTGGTCAGTTATTACTAGGGACCTGACAGACCTGGTCAGTTATTACTAGGGACCTGACAGACCTGGTCAGTTATTACTAGGGACCTGACAGACCTGGTCAGTTATTACTAGGGACCTGACAGACCTGGTCAGTTATTACTAGGGACCTGACAGACCTGGTCAGTTATTACTAGGGACCTGGTCAGTTATTACTAGGGACCTGACAGACCTGGTCAGTTATTACTAGGGACCTGACAGACCTGGTCAGTTATTACTAGGGACCTGACAGACCTGGTCAGTTATTACTAGGGACCTGACAGACCTGGTCAGTTATTACTAGAGACCTGACAGAGACCTGGTCAGTTATTACTAGAGACCTGACAGACCTGGTCAGTTATTACTAGGGACCTGACAGACCTGGTCAGTTATTACTAGAGACCTGACAGACCTGGTCAGTTATTACTAGAGACCTGACAGACCTGGTCAGTTATTACTAGAGACCTGACAGACCTGGTCAGTTATTACTAGAGACCTGACAGACCTGGTCAGTTATTACTAGGGACCTGACAGACCTGGTCAGTTATTACTAGGGACCTGACAGACCTGGTCAGTTATTACTAGGGACCTGACAGACCTGGTCAGTTATTACTAGGGACCTGACAGACCTGGTCAGTTATTACTAGGGACCTGACAGACCTGGTCAGTTATTACTAGGGACCTGACAGACCTGGTCAGTTATTACTAGGGACCTGACAGACCTGGTCAGTTATTACTAGGGACCTGACAGACCTGGTCAGTTATTACTAGGGACCTGACAGACCTGGTCAGTTATTACTAGAGACCTGGTCAGTTATTACTAGGGACCTGACAGACCTGGTCAGTTATTACTAGAGACCTGACAGACCTGGTCAGTTATTACTAGGGACCTGACAGACCTGGTCAGTTATTACTAGGGACCTGACAGACCTGGTCAGTTATTACTAGGGACCTGACAGACCTGGTCAGTTATTACTAGGGACCTGACAGACCTGGTCAGTTATTACTAGAGACCTATTACTAGGGACATGACAGACCTGGTCAGTTATTACTAGGGACCTGACAGACCTGGTCAGTTATTACTAGGGACCTGACAGACCTGGTCAGTTATTACTAGAGACATGACAGACCTGGTCAGTTATTACTAGACAGACCTGGTCAGTTATTACTAGAGACAGTTATTACTAGAGACCTGGTCAGTTATTACTAGAGACCTGACAGACCTGGTCAGTTATTACTGGACCTGACAGACCTGGTCAGTTATTACTAGGGACCTGACAGACCTGGTCAGTTATTACTAGAGACCTGGTGACAGACCTGGTCAGTTATTACTAGAGACCTGACAGACCTGGTCAGTTATTACTAGAGACCTGACAGACCTGGTCAGTTATTACTAGAGACATGACAGACCTGGTCAGTTATTACTAGGGACCTGACAGACCTGGTCAGTTATTACTAGAGACCTGACAGACCTGGTCAGTTATTACTAGAGACCTGACAGACCTGGTCAGTTATTACTAGAGACATGACAGACCTGGTCAGTTATTACTAGAGACCTGACAGACCTGGTCAGTTATTACTAGAGACCTGACAGACCTGGTCAGTTATTACTAGAGACCTGACAGACCTGGTCAGTTATTACTAGAGACCTGACAGACCTGGTCAGTTATTACTAGGGACCTGACAGAGACCTGGTCAGTTATTACTAGGGACCTGACAGACCTGGTCAGTTATTACTAGGGACCTGACAGACCTGGTCAGTTATTACTAGAGACCTGACAGACCTGGTCAGTTATTACTTACAGTTATTACTAGGACCTGACAGACCTGGTCAGTTATTACTAGACCTGACTGGTCAGTTATTACTAGAGACCTGACAGACCTGGTCAGTTATTACTAGAGACCTGACTAGAGACCTGGTCAGTTATTAGAGACCTGGTCTTATTACTAGGGACCTGACAGACCTGGTCAGTTATTACTAGAGACCTAGGGACCTGACAGACCTGGTCAGTTATTACTAGAGACCTGACAGACCTGGTCAGGTTATTACTAGAGACCTGACAGAGACCTGGTCAGTTATTACTAGAGACCTGACAGACCTGGCCAGTTATTACTAGAGAGTTATTACTAGAGACCTGACAGACCTGGTCAGTTATTACTAGAGACCTGACAGACCTGGTCAGTTATTACTAGACCTGACAGACCTGGTCAGTTATTACTAGGGACCTGACAGACCTGGTCAGTTATTACTAGGGACCTGACAGACCTGGTCAGTTATTACTAGGACCTGACAGACCTGGTCAGTTATTACTAGAGACCTGACAGACCTGGTCAGTTATTACTAGGGACCTGACAGACCTGGTCAGTTATTACTAGAGACCTGACAGACCTGGTCAGTTATTACTAGAGACCTGACAGACCTGGTCAGTTATTACTAGAGACATGACAGACCTGGTCAGTTATTACTAGAGACATGACAGACCTGGTCAGTTATTACTAGAGACATGACAGACCTGGTCAGTTATTACTAGAGACCTGACAGACCTGGTCAGTTATTACTAGAGACATGACAGACCTGGTCAGTTATTACTAGAGACCTGACAGACCTGGTCAGTTATTACTAGGGACCTGACAGACCTGGTCAGTTATTACTAGGGACCTGACAGACCTGGTCAGTTATTACTAGGACCTGACAGACCTGGTCAGTTATTACTAGAGACCTGACAGACCTGGTCAGTTATTACTAGGGACCTGACAGACCTGGTCAGTTATTTACTGACAGACCTGGTCAGTTATTACTAGAGACCTGACAGACCTGGTCAGTTATTACTAGAGACCTGACAGACCAGTTATTACTAGGGACCTGACAGAGACCTGGAGTTATTACTAGAGACCTGGTCAGTTATTACTAGGGACCTGACAGACCTGGTCAGTTATTCAGACCTGGTTATTACTAGGGACCTGACAGACCTGGTCAGTTATTACTAGGGACCTGACAGACCTGGTCAGTTATTACTAGAGACCTGACAGAGACCTGGTCAGTTATTACTAGAGACCTGACAGACCTGGTCAGTTATTACTAGAGACCTGGTCAGTTATTACTAGGACCTGACAGACCTGGTCAGTTATTACTAGAGACCTGACAGACCTGGTCAGTTATTACTAGGACCTGACAGACCTGGTCAGTTATTACTAGGGACCTGACAGACCTGGTCAGTTATTACTACTGACAGACCTGGTCAGACCTGGTCAGACCTGGTATTACTAGGGACCTGACAGACCTGGTCAGTTATTACTAGGGACTGACAGACCTGGTCAGATATTACTAGGGACCTGACAGACCTGGTCTGATATTATTAGAGACCTGACAGACCTGATCAGTTATTACTAGAAACCTGACAGAGACCTGGTCAGTTATTACTAGGGACCTGACAGACCTGGTCAGGTATTACTAGAGACCTGACAGACCTGGTCAGTTATTACTAGGGACCTGACAGACCTGGTCAGGTATTACTAGAGACCTGACAGACCTGGTCAGTTATTACTAGAGACCTGATCAGTTATTACTAGAAACCTGACAGAGACCTGGTCAGTTATTACTAGGGACCTGACAGACCTGGTCAGTTATTACAAGGGACCTGACAGACCTGGTCAGTTATTACTAGGGACCAGTTATTACTAGGGAGACAGACCTGGTGGTGACAGACCTGGTCAGTTATTACTAGGGACCTGACAGACCTGGTCAGTTATTACTTGACTAGAGACCTGGTCAGTTATTACTAGAGACCTGGTCAGTTATTACTAGGGACCTGACAGACCTGGTCAGTTATTACAAGGGACCTGACAGACCTGGTCAGTTATTACTAGGGACCTGACAGACCTGGTCATATATTACTAGGGACCTGACAGACCTGGTCAGATATTACTAGAGACCCGACAGACCTGGTAATTTATTACTAGAGACCTGGTCAGTTATTACTAGAGACCTAACAGACCTGGTCAGTTATTACTAGAGACCTGACAGACCTGGTCAGTTATTACTAGAGACCTGACAGAGACCTGACACTGACAGACCTGGTCAGTTATTACTAGGGACCTGACAGACCTGGTCAGTTATTACTAGAGACCTGACAGACCTGGTCAGTTATTACTAGGGACCTGACAGACCTGGTCAGTTATTACTAGAGACCTGACAGACCTGGTCAGTTATTACTAGGGACCTGACAGACCTGGTCAGTTATTACTAGAGACCTGACAGACCTGGTCAGTTATTACTAGAGACCTGACAGACCTGGTCAGTTATTACTAGAGACCTGACAGACAGACCTGGTCAGTTATTACTAGGGACCTGACAGACCTGGTCAGTTATTACTAGGGACCTGACAGACCTGGTCAGTTATTACTAGAGACCTGACAGACCTGGTCAGTTATTACTAGGACCTGACAGACCTGGTCAGTTATTACTAGAGACCTGACAGACCTGGTCTGTTATTACTAGAGACCTGGTCAGTTATTACTAGAGACCTGACAGACCTGGTCAGTTATTACTAGGACCTGACAGACCTGGTCTGGTCAGTTATTACTAGAGACCTGACAGACCTGGTCAGTTATTACAGACCTGGTCAGTGATTACTAGGGACCTGACAGACCTGGTCAGTTATTGAGACCTGGTCAGTTATTACTAGGGACCTGACAGACCTGGTCAGTTATTACTAGGGACCTGACAGACCTGGTCAGTTATTACTAGGGACCTGACAGACCTGGTCAGTTATTACTAGAGACCTGACAGACCTGGTCAGTTATTACTAGAGACGTGACAGACCTGGTCAGTTATTACTAGAGACCTGACAGACCTGGTCAGTTATTACTAGAGACGTGACAGACCTGGTCAGTTATTACTAGAGACCTGACAGACCTGGTCAGTTATTACTAGAGACCTGACAGACCTGGCAGGTTATTACTAGAGACCTGACAGAGACCTGGTCAGTTATTACTAGAGACCTGACAGAGACCTGGTCAGTTATTACTAGAGACCTGACAGACCTGGTCAGTTATTACTAGGGACCTGACAGACCTGGTCAGTTATTACTAGGGACCTGACAGACCTGGTCAGTTATTACTAGGGACCTGACAGAGACCTGGTCAGTTATTACTAGAGACCTGACAGAGACCTGGTCAGTTATTACTAGAGACCTGACAGACCTGGTCAGTTATTACTAGGGACCTGACAGACCTGGTCAGTTATTACTAGGGACCTGACAGAGACCTGGTCAGTTATTACTAGAGACCTGACAGACCTGGTCAGTTATTACTAGAGACCTGACAGACCTGGTCAGTTATTACTAGGGACCTGACAGACCTGGTCAGTTATTACTAGAGACCTGACAGAGACCTGGTCAGTTATTACTAGGGACCTGACAGACCTGGTCAGTTATTACTAGGGACCTGACAGACCTGGTCAGTTATTACTAGGGACCTGACAGACCTGGTCAGTTATTACTAGGGACCTGACAGACCTGGTCAGTTATTACTAGGGACCTGACAGACCTGGTCAGTTATTACTAGGGACCTGACAGTCTGGTCAGTTATTACTAGGGACGTGACAGACCTGGTCAGTTATTACTAGGGACCTGACAGACCTGGTCAGTTATTACTAGGGACCTGACAGACCTGGTCAGTTATTACTAGGGACCTGACAGACCTGGTCAGTTATTACTAGAGACCTGGTCAGTTATTACTAGGGACCTGACAGACCTGGTCAGGTATTACTAGAGACCTGACAGACCTGGTCAGTTATTACTAGAGACCTGGTCAGTTATTACTAGGGACCTGACAGACCTGGTCAGTTATTACAAGGGACCTGACAGACCTGGTCAGTTATTACTAGGGACCTGACAGACCTGGTCAGATATTACTAGGGACCTGACAGACCTGGTCAGATATTACTAGAGACCTGACAGACCTGGTCAGTTATTACTAGAGACCTGACAGAGACCTGGTCAGTTATTACTAGAGACCTGACAGACCTGGTCAGTTATTACTAGGGACCTGACAGACCTGGTCAGTTATTACTAGGGACCTGACAGACCTGGTCAGTTATTACTAGGGACCTGACAGACCTGGTCAGTTATTACTAGGGACCTGACAGACCTGGTCAGTTATTACTAGGGACCTGACAGACCTGGTCAGTTATTACTAGGGACCTGACAGACCTGGTCAGTTATTACTAGGGACCTGACAGACCTGGTCAGTTATTACTAGGGACCTGACAGACCTGGTCAGTTATTACTAGGGACCTGACAGACCTGGTCAGTTATTACTAGGGACCTGACAGACCTGGTCAGTTATTACTAGGGACCTGACAGACCTGGTCAGTTATTACTAGGGACCTGACAGACCTGGTCAGTTATTACTAGGGACCTGACAGACCTGGTCAGTTATTACTAGGGACCTGACAGACCTGGTCAGTTATTACTAGAGACCTGACAGACCTGGTCAGTTATTACTAGGGACCTGACAGACCTGGTCAGTTATTACTAGGGACCTGACAGACCTGGTCAGTTATTACTAGGGACCTGACAGACCTGGTCAGTTATTACTAGGGACCTGACAGACCTGGTCAGTTATTACTAGGGACCTGACAGACCTGGTCAGTTATTACTAGGGACCTGACAGACCTGGTCAGTTATTACTAGGGACCTGACAGACCTGGTCAGTTATTACTAGGGACCTGACAGACCTGGTCAGTTATTACTAGGGACCTGACAGACCTGGTCAGTTATTACTAGAGACCTGACAGACCTGGTCAGTTATTACTAGAGACCTGACAGACCTGGTCAGTTATTACTAGAGACCTGACAGACCTGGTCAGTTATTACTAGGGACCTGACAGACCTGACAGAGACCTGGTCAGTTATTACTAGGACCTGACAGACCTGGTCAGTTATTACTAGAGACCTGACAGACCTGGTCAGTCTAGAGACCTGGTTATTACTAGGGACCTGACAGACCTGGTCAGTTATTACTAGAGACCTGGTCAGTGATTACTAGGGACCTGACAGACCTGGTCAGTTATTACTAGAGACCTGACAGACCTGGTCAGTTATTACTAGAGACCTGACAGAGACCTGGTCAGTTATTACTAGAGACCTGACAGAGACCTGGCCAGTTATTACTAGAGACCTGGTCAGTTATTACTAGAGACCTGACAGACCTGGTCAGTTATTACTAGAGACCTGACAGACCTGGTCAGTTATTACTAGAGACCTGACAGACCTGGTCAGTTATTACTAGGGACCTGACAGACCTGGTCAGTTATTACTAGAGACATGACAGACCTGGCAGGTTATTACTAGAGACCTGGTCAGTTATTACTAGAGACCTGACAGACCTGGTCAGTTATTACTAGAGACCTGACAGACCTGGTCAGTTATTACTAGAGACCTGACAGAGACCTGGTCAGTTATTACTAGATACATGACAGACCTGGTCAGTTATTACTAGAGACATGACAGACCTGGTCAGTTATTACTAGAGACATGACAGACCTGGTCAGTTATTACTAGAGACCTGACAGACCTGGTCAGACATTACTAGAGACATGACAGACCTGGTCAGTTATTACTAGAGACCTGACAGACCTGGTCAGTTATTACTAGGGACCTGACAGACCTGGTCAGTTATTACTAGAGACCTGACAGACCTGGTCAGTTATTACTAGGGACCTGACAGACCTGGTCAGTTATTACTAGGGACCTGACAGACCTGGTCAGTTATTACTAGGACCTGACAGACCTGGTCAGTTATTACTAGAGACCTGACAGACCTGGTCATTATTACTGACAGAGAGACCTGACAGACCTGGTCTGTTATTACTAGAGACCTCAGTTATTACTAGAGACCTGACAGAGACCTGGTCAGTTATTACTAGAGACCTGGTCAGTGATTACTAGAGACCTGACAGACCTGGTCAGTTATTACTAGAGACCTGACCTCAGTTATTACTAGAGACCTGACAGAGACCTGACTAGAGACCTGGTCAGTTATTACTAGGGACCTGACAGAGACCTGGTCAGTTATTACTAGAGACCTGGTCAGTTATTACTAGAGACATGACAGACCTGGTCAGTTATTACTAGAGACATGACAGACCTGGTCAGTTATTACTAGAGACATGACAGACCTGGTCAGTTATTACTAGAGACATGACAGACCTGGCAGGTTATTACTAGAGACCTGGTCAGTTATTACTAGAGACCTGGCAGGTTATTACTAGAGACCTGGTCAGTTATTACTAGAGACCTGACAGACCTGGTCAGTTATTACTAGGGACCTGACAGACCTGGTCAGTTATTACTAGATGGATGACAGACCTGGTCAGACATTACTAGAGACCTGACAGACCTGGTCAGTTATTACTAGAGACCTGACAGACCTGGTCAGTTATTACTAGAGACCTGACAGACCTGGTCAGTTATTACTAGAGACCTGACAGACCTGGTCAGTTATTACTAGGGACCTGACAGACCTGGTCAGTTATTACTAGAGACCTGACAGACCTGGTCAGTTATTACTAGAGACCTGACAGACCTGGTCAGTTATTACTAGAGACCTGACAGACCTGGTCAGTTATTACTAGAGACCTGACAGACCTGACAGAGACCTGGTCAGTTATTACTAGAGACCTGACAGACCTGGTCAGTTATTACTAGGGAAGTGACAGACCTGGTCAGTTATTACTAGGGACCTGACAGAGACCTGGTCAGTTATTACTAGAAACCTGACCTGACAGACCTGGTCAGTTATTACTAGAGACCTGACAGAGACCTGGTCAGTTATTACTAGGGACCTGACAGACCTGGTCAGTTATTACTAGACAGACCTGACTAGAGACCTGGTCAGTTATTACTAGAGACCTGACAGACCTGGTCAGTTATTACTAGGGACCTGACAGACCTGGTCAGTTATTACTAGAGACCTGACAGAGACCTGGTCAGTTATTACTAGAGACCTGACAGACCTGGTCAGTTATTACTAGAGACCTGACAGACCTGGTCAGTTATTACTAGAGACCTGACAGAGACCTGGTCAGTTATTACTAGAGACCTGACAGAGACCTGGTCAGTTATTACTAGAGACCTGACAGACCTGGTCAGTTATTACTAGGGACCTGACAGACCTGGTCAGTTATTACTAGGGACCTGACAGACCTGGTCAGTTATTACTAGGGACCTGACAGACCTGGTCAGTTATTACTAGGGACCTGACAGACCTGGTCAGTTATTACTAGGGACCTGACAGACCTGGTCAGATATTACTAGGGACCTGACAGACCTGGTCAGTTATTACTAGGGACCTGACAGACCTGGTCAGTTATTACTAGGGACCTGACAGACCTGGTCAGTTATTACTAGAGACCTGACAGAGACCTGGTCAGTTATTACTAGAGACCTGACAGACCTGGTCAGTTATTACTAGAGACCTGACAGAGACCTGGTCAGTTATTACTAGGGACCTGACAGACCTGGTCAGTTATTACTAGAGACCTGACAGACCTGGTCAGTTATTACTAGAGACATGACAGACCTGGTCAGTTATTACTAGAGACCTGACAGACCTGGTCAGTTATTACTAGGGACCTGACAGACCTGGTCAGTTATTACTAGGGACCTGACAGACCTGGTCAGTTATTACTAGGGACCTGACAGACCTGGTCAGTTATTACTAGGGACCTGACAGACCTGGTCAGTTATTACTAGGGACCTGACAGACCTGGTCAGTTATTACTAGGGACCTGACAGACCTGGTCAGTTATTACTAGGGACCTGACAGACCTGGTCAGTTATTACTAGGGACCTGACAGACCTGGTCAGATATTACTAGGGACCTGACAGACCTGGTCAGTTATTACTAGGGACCTGACAGACCTGGTCAGATATTACTAGGGACCTGACAGACCTGGTCAGTTATTACTAGGGACCTGACAGACCTGGTCAGTTATTACTAGGGACCTGACAGACCTGGTCAGTTATTACTAGGACCTGACAGACCTGGTCAGTTATTACTAGGGACCTGACAGACCTGGTCAGTTATTACTAGGGACCTGACAGACCTGGTCAGATATTACTAGGGACCTGACAGACCTGGTCAGTTATTACTAGGGACCTGACAGACCTGGTCAGATATTACTAGGGACCTGACAGACCTGGTCAGTTATTACTAGGGACCTGACAGACCTGGTCAGTTATTACTAGAGACCTGACAGACCTGGTCAGTTATTACTAGGGACCTGACAGACCTGGTCAGTTATTACTAGGGACCTGACAGACCTGGTCAGATATTACTAGGGACCTGACAGACCTGGTCAGTTATTACTAGGGACCTGACAGACCTGGTCAGTTATTACTAGGGACCTGACAGACCTGGTCAGTTATTACTAGAGACCTGACAGACCTGGTCAGTTATTACTAGGGACCTGACAGACCTGGTCAGTTATTACTAGAGACCTGGTCAGTAATTATTACTAGGGACCTGACAGACCTGGTCAGATATTACTAGAGACCTAACAGACCTGGTCAGTTATTACTAGAGACCTGACAGAGACCTGGTCAGTTATTACTAGAGACCTGACAGACCTGGTCAGTTATTACTAGGGACCTGACAGACCTGGTCAGTTATTACTAGAGACCTGACAGAGACCTGGTCAGTTATTACTAGGGACCTGACAGACCTGGTCAGTTATTACTAGGGACCTGACAGACCTGGTCAGTTATTACTAGAGACCTGACAGACCTGGTCAGTTATTACTAGAGACCTGACAGACCTGGTCAGTTATTACTAGAGACCTGACAGACCTGGTCAGTTATTACTAGAGACCTGACAGAGACCTGGTCAGTTATTACTAGAGACCTGACAGAGACCTGGTCAGTTATTACTAGGGACCTGACAGAGACCTGGTCAGTTATTACTAGGGACCTGACAGACCTGGTCAGTTATTACTAGAGACCTGACAGACCTGGTCAGTTATTACTAGAGACCTGACAGAGACCTGGTCAGTTATTACTAGAGACCTGACAGACCTGGTCAGTTATTACTAGAGACCTGACAGACCTGGTCAGTTATTACTAGAGACCTGACAGACCTGGTCAGTTATTACTAGAGACCTGACAGACCTGGTCAGTTATTACTAGAGACCTGACAGACCTGGTCAGTTATTACTAGAGACCTGACAGAGACCTGGTCAGTTATTACTAGAGACCTGACAGACCTGGTCAGTTATTACTAGGGACCTGACAGACCTGGTCAGTTATTACTAGGGACCTGACAGACCTGGTCAGTTATTACTAGGGACCTGACAGACCTGGTCAGTTATTACTAGAGACCTGACAGACCTGGTCAGTTATTACTAGAGACCTGACAGAGACCTGGTCAGTTATTACTAGAGACCTGACAGACCTGGTCAGTTATTACTAGGGACCTGACAGACCTGGTCAGTTATTACTAGAGACCTGACAGAGACCTGGTCAGTTATTACTAGATACATGACAGACCTGGTCAGTTATTACTAGAGACATGACAGACCTGGTCAGTTATTACTAGAGACCTGACAGACCTGGTCAGTTATTACTAGAGACGTGACAGACCTGGTCAGTTATTACTAGAGACCTGACAGACCAGGTCAGTTATTACTAGAGACGTGACAGACCTGGCAGGTTATTACTAGAGACCTGACAGACCTGGTCAGTTATTACTAGAGACCTGGTCAGTTATTACTAGAGACCTGACAGACCTGGTCAGTTATTACTAGAGACCTGACAGACCTGGCAGGTTATTACTAGAGACCTGACAGAGACCTGGTCAGTTATTACTAGAGACCTGACAGAGACCTGGTCAGTTATTACTAGAGACCTGGTCAGTTATTACTAGAGACCTGACAGACCTGGTCAGTTATTACTAGAGACCTGACAGACCTGGTCAGTTATTACTAGAGACCTGACAGACCTGGTCAGTTATTACTAGGGACCTGACAGACCTGGTCAGTTATTACTAGAGAGATGACAGACCTGGTCAGTTATTACTAGAGACCTGACAGACCTGGTCAGTTATTACTAGAGACCTGACAGACCTGGTCAGTTATTACTAGGGACCTGACAGACCTGGTCAGTTATTACTAGAGACCTGACAGAGACCTGGTCAGTTATTACTAGATACATGACAGACCTGGTCAGTTATTACTAGAGACATGACAGACCTGGTCAGTTATTACTAGAGACATGACAGACCTGGTCAGTTATTACTAGAGACCTGACAGACCTGGTCAGACATTACTAGAGACATGACAGACCTGGTCAGTTATTACTAGAGACCTGACAGAGACCTGGTCAGTTATTACTAGAGACCTGACAGAGACCTGGTCAGTTATTACTAGAGACCTGACAGAGACCTGGTCAGTTATTACTAGAGACCTGACAGACCTGGTCAGTTATTACTAGAGACCTGACAGAGACCTGGTCAGTTATTACTAGAGACCTGACAGAGACCTGGTCAGTTTTACTAGAGAGACCTGGTCTGTGTTTGATGACCAGAGACATCACTAAGCTTGCTGAACACTGAGTGGGCTTGCAGATTACTAGACCTGACCTGGTCAGTTATTACTAGAGACGTGACAGACCTGGTCAGTTATTACTAGAGACCTGACAGAGACCTGGTCAGTTATTACTAGAGACCTGGTCAGTTATTACTAGAGACCTGACAGACCTGGTCAGTTATTACTAGAGACCTGGTCAGTTATTACTAGAGACCTGGTCAGAGACCTGGTCAGTTATTACTAGAGACCTGACATACCTGGTCAGTTATTACTAGGGACCTGACAGACCTGGTCAGTTATTACTAGGGACCTGACAGAGACCTGGTCAGTTATTACTAAATACATGACAGACCTGGTCAGTTATTACTAGGGACATGACAGACCTGGTCAGTTATTACTAGAGACCTGACAGACCTGGTCAGTTATTACTAGAGACTGACAGACCTGGTCAGTTATTACTAGAGACCTGGTCAGTTATTACTAGAGACCTGACAGACCTGGTCAGGTTATTACTAGAGACCTGACAGAGACCTGGTCAGTTATTACTAGGACCTGACAGACCTGGTCAGTTATTACTAGAGACCTGACAGACCTGGTCAGTTATTACTAGGAGACCTGACAGACCTGGTCAGTTATTACTAGGGACCTGACAGAGACCTGGTCAGTTATTACTAGAGACCTGACAGAGACCTGGTCAGTTATTACTAGAGACCTGGTCAGTTATTTAGGGACCTGACAGACCTGGAGACCTGACAGAGACCTGTCAGTTATTACTAGAGACCTGACAGACCTGGTCAGTTATTACTAGAGACCTGACAGACCTGGTCAGTTATTACTAGGGACCTGACAGACCTGGTCAGTTATTACTAGAGACCTGACAGAGACCTGGTCAGTTATTACTAGAGACCTGGACCTCAGTTATTACTAGGGACCTGACAGACCTGGTCAGTTATTACTAGGGACCTGACAGACCTGGTCAGTTATTACTAGATACCTGACAGAGACCTGGTCAGTTATTACTAGATACATGACAGACCTGACAGACCTGACATTACTAGGACCTGACAGACCTGGTCAGTTATTACTAGAGACCTGACAGACCTGGTCAGTTATTACTAGAGACCTGACAGACCTGGTCAGTTATTACTAGAGACCTGACAGACCTGGTCAGTTATTACTAGAGACCTGACAGAGACCTGGTCAGTTATTACTAGAGACCTGACAGAGACCTGGTCAGTTATTACTAGAGACCTGACAGACCTGGTCAGTTATTACTAGAGACCTGACAGAGACCTGGTCAGTTATTACTAGAGACCTGACAGAGACCTGGTCAGTTATTACTAGAGACCTGGGACCGGTTTTGACCTGCCAGAGGTCCTGTTTGTCCAACCAGAGACATCACTAAGCTTTACTAGTGGGCTGGGTGGAGACCTGACATATACCTGTTTCTACCTGGTCAGTTATTACTAGAGACGTGACAGACCTGGTCAGTTATTACTAGAGACCTGACAGAGACCTGGTCAGTTATTACTAGAGACCTGGTCAGTTATTACTAGAGACCTGACAGAGACCTGGTCAGTTATTACTAGAGACCTGGTCAGTGATTACTAGGGACCTGACAGACCTGGTCAGTTATTACTAGAGACCTGGTCAGTTATTACTAGAGACCTGACAGAGACCTGGTCAGTTATTACTAGAGACCTGACAGAGACCTGGTCAGTTATTACTAGAGACCTGACAGACCTGGTCAGTTATTACTAGAGACCTGACAGACCTGGTCAGTTATTACTAGAGACCTGACAGACCTGGTCAGTTATTACTAGAGACCTGACAGACCTGGTCAGTTATTACTAGAGACCTGACAGACCTGGTCAGTTATTACTAGAGACCTGACAGACCTGGTCAGTTATTACTAGAGACCTGACAGACCTGGTCAGTTATTACTAGATACATGACAGACCTGGTCAGACATTACTAGAGACATGACAGACCTGGTCAGTTATTACTAGAGACATGACAGACCTGGTCAGTTATTACTAGAGACCTGACAGACCTGGTCAGACATTACTAGAGACATGACAGACCTGGTCAGTTATTACTAGAGACCTGACAGACCTGGTCAGTTATTACTAGGGACCTGACAGACCTGGTCAGTTATTACTAGAGACCTGACAGACCTGGTCAGTTATTACTAGAGACCTGACAGAGACCTGGTCAGTTATTACTAGAGACCTGACAGAGACCTGGTCAGTTATTACTAGAGACCTGACAGAGACTGGGCGGTTTTGTACCTGCCAAAGAGAGAGAGGTCTGTGTTTGATCCAACCAGAGACATCACTAAGCTTGCTGAACACTGAGTGGGCTGGGTGCGAGAGGCTGTGTGTGCACATATACCTGTTTCTACCTGGTCAGTTATTACTAGAGACCTGACAGACCTGGTCAGTTATTACTAGAGACCTGACAGAGACCTGGTCAGTTATTACTAGAGACCTGATCAGTTACTACTAGAGACCTGACAGAGACCTGGTCAGTTATTACTAGAGACCTGGTCAGTTATTACTAGGGACCTGACAGAGACCTGGTCAGTTATTACTAGAGACCTGACAGAGACCTGGTCAGTTATTACTAGAGACCTGACAGAGACCTGGTCAGTTATTACTAGAGACCTGATAGAGATCTGGTCAGTTATTACTAGGGACCTGACAGAGACCTGGTCAGTTATTACTAGAGACCTGACAGAGACCTGGTCAGTTATTACTAGAGACCTGACAGAGACCTGGTCAGTTATTACTAGAGACCTGACAGACCTGGTCAGTTATTACTAGGGACCTGACAGACCTGGTCAGTTATTACTAGGGACCTGACAGACCTGGTCAGTTATTACTAGGGACCTGACAGACCTGGTCAGTTATTACTAGGGACCTGACAGACCTGGTCAGATATTACTAGGGACCTGACAGACCTGGTCAGTTATTACTAGGGACCTGACAGACCTGGTCAGTTATTACTAGAGACCTGACAGACCTGGTCAGTTATTACTAGGGACCTGACAGACCTGGTCAGTTATTACTAGGGACCTGACAGACCTGGTCAGTTATTACTAGGGACCTGACAGACCTGGTCAGTTATTACTAGGGACCTGACAGACCTGGTCAGATATTACTAGGGACCTGACAGACCTGGTCAGATATTACTAGAGACCTGACAGACCTGGTCAGTTATTACTAGGGACCTGACAGACCTGGTCAGTTATTACTAGGGACCTGACAGACCTGGTCAGTTATTACTAGGGACCTGACAGACCTGGTCAGATATTACTAGAGACCTGACAGACCTGGTCAGTTATTACTAGGGACCTGACAGACCTGGTCAGATATTACTAGGGACCTGACAGACCTAGTCAGATATTACTAGGGACCTGACAGACCTGGTCAGTTATTACTAGGGACCTGACAGACCTGGTCAGTTATTACTAGGGACCTGACAGACCTGGTCAGATATTACTAGGGACCTGACAGACCTGGTCAGATATTACTAGGGACCTGACAGACCTGGTCAGTTATTACTAGGGACCTGACAGACCTGGTCAGTTATTACTAGGGACCTGACAGACCTGGTCAGATATTACTAGAGACCTAACAGACCTGGTCAGTTATTACTAGAGACCTGACAGAGACCTGGTCAGTTATTACTAGAGACCTGACAGACCTGGTCAGTTATTACTAGGGACCTGACAGACCTGGTCAGTTATTACTAGAGACCTGACAGAGACCTGGTCAGTTATTACTAGAGACATGACAGACCTGGTCAGTTATTACTAGAGACATGACAGACCTGGTCAGTTATTACTAGAGACCTGACAGACCTGGTCAGTTATTACTAGAGACATGACAGACCTGGTCAGTTATTACTAGAGACCTGACAGACCTGGTCAGTTATTACTAGAGACCTGACAGACCTGGTCAGTTATTACTAGAGACCTGACAGACCTGGTCAGTTATTACTAGAGACCTGACAGAGACCTGGTCAGTTATTACTAGAGACCTGGTCAGTTATTACTAGGGACCTGACAGAGACCTGGTCAGTTATTACTAGAGACGTGACAGACCTGGTCAGTTATTACTAGAGACCTGGTCAGATATTACTAGAGACCTGACAGAGACCTGGTCAGTTATTACTAGAGACCTGGTCAGTTATTACTAGAGACCTGACAGAGACCTGGTCAGTTATTACTAGAGACCTGACAGAGACCTGGTCAGTTATTACTAGAGACCTGACAGACCTGGTCAGTTATTACTAGGGACCTGACAGACCTGGTCAGTTATTACTAGAGACCTGACAGAGACCTGGTCAGTTATTACTAGAGACCTGACAGACCTGGTCAGTTATTACTAGGGACCTGACAGACCTGGTCAGTTATTACTAGGGACCTGACAGACCTGGTCAGATATTACTAGGGACCTGACAGACCTGGTCAGATATTACTAGAGACCTGACAGACCTGGTCAGTTATTACTAGAGACCTGACAGAGACCTGGTCAGTTATTACTAGAGACCTGACAGACCTGGTCAGTTATTACTAGAGACCTGACAGACCTGGTCAGTTATTACTAGAGACCTGACAGACCTGGTCAGTTATTACTAGAGACCTGACAGACCTGGTCAGTTATTACAAGAGACGTGACAGACCTGGCAGGTTATTACTAGAGACCTGACAGAGACCTGGTCAGTTATTACTAGAGACCTGGTCAGTTATTACTAGAGACCTGACAGAGACCTGGTCAGTTATTACTAGAGACGTGACAGACCTGGCAGGTTATTACTAGAGACCTGACAGAGACCTGGTCAGTTATTACTAGAGACCTGACAGAGACCTGGTCAGTTATTACTAGAGACCTGGTCAGTTATTACTAGAGACCTGACAGAGACCTGCTCAGTTATTACTAGAGACCTGACAGAGACCTGCTCAGTTATTACTAGAGACCTGACAGACCTGGTCAGTTATTACTAGGGACCTGACAGACCTGGTCAGTTATTACTAGAGACCTGACAGAGACCTGGTCAGTTATTACTAGAGACCTGACAGACCTGGTCAGTTATTACTAGGGACCTGACAGACCTGGTCAGTTATTACTAGGGACCTGACAGACCTGGTCAGTTATTACTAGATACCTGACAGAGACCTGGTCAGTTATTACTAGATACATGACAGACCTGGTCAGACATTACTAGAGACATGACAGACCTGGTCAGTTATTACTAGAGACCTGACAGACCTGGTCAGTTATTACTAGAGACCTGACAGACCTGATCAGACATTACTAGAGACATGACAGACCTGGTCAGTTATTACTAGAGACCTGACAGAGACCTGGTCAGTTATTACTAGGGACCTGACAGAGACCTGGTCAGTTATTACTAGAGACCTGACAGAGACCTGCTCAGTTATTACTAGAGACCTGACAGAGACCTGCTCAGTTATTACTAGAGACCTGACAGAGACCTGGTCAGTTATTACTAGAGACCTGACAGAGACTTGGCGGTTTTGTACCTGCCAAAGAGAGAGAGGTCTGTGTTTGATCCAACCAGAGACATCACTAAGCTTGCTGAACACTGAGTGGGCTGGGTGCGAGAGGCTGTGTGTGCACATATACCTGTTTCTACCTGGTCAGTTATTACTAGAGACGTGACAGACCTGGTCAGTTATTACTAGAGACCTGACAGAGACCTGGTCAGTTATTACTAGAGACCTGGTCAGTTATTACTAGAGACCTGACAGAGACCTGGTCAGTTATTACTAGAGACCTGGTCAGTTATTACTAGAGACCTGACAGAGACCTGGTCAGTTATTACTAGAGACCTGGTCAGTTATTACTAGAGACCTGACAGAGACCTGGTCAGTTATTACTAGGGACCTGACAGACCTGGTCAGTTATTACTAGAGACCTGACAGACCTGGTCAGTTATTACTAGAGACCTGACAGACCTGGTCAGTTATTACTAGAGACCTGACAGAGACCTGGTCAGTTATTACTAGAGACCTGACAGACCTGGTCAGTTATTACTAGAGACCTGACAGACCTGGTCAGTTATTACTAGAGACCTGACAGACCTGGTCAGTTATTACTAGAGACCTGACAGAGACCTTGTCAGTTATTACTAGATACATGACAGACCTGGTCAGACATTACTAGAGACATGACAGACCTGGTCAGTTATTACTAGAGACATGACAGACCTGGTCAGTTATTACTAGAGACCTGACAGACCTGGTCAGACATTACTAGAGACATGACAGACCTGGTCAGTTATTACTAGAGACCTGACAGAGACCTGGTCAGTTATTACTAGAGACCTGACAGAGACCTGGTCAGTTATTACTAGAGACCTGACAGAGACCTGGTCAGTTATTACTAGAGACCTGACAGAGACCTGGTCAGTTATTACTAGAGACCTGACAGAGACCTGGTCAGTTATTACTAGAGACCTGACAGAGACTTGGCGGTTTTGTACCTGCCAAGAGAGAGAGGTCTGTGTTTGATCCAACCAGAGACATCACTAAGCTTGCTGAACACTGAGTGGGCTGGGTGCGAGAGGCTGTGTGTGCACATATACCTGTTTCTACCTGGTCAGTTATTACTAGAGACCTGGTCAGTTATTACTAGAGACCTGACAGAGACCTGGTCAGTTATTACTAGAGACCTGGTCAGTTATTACTAGAGACCTGACAGAGACCTGGTCAGTTATTACTAGAGACCTGGTCAGTTATTACTAGGGACCTGACAGAGACCTGGTCAGTTATTACTAGAGACGTGACAGACCTGGCAGGTTATTACTAGAGACCTGACAGAGACCTGGTCAGTTATTACTAGAGACCTGACAGAGACCTGGTCAGTTATTACTAGAGACCTGGTCAGTTATTACTAGAGACCTGACAGAGACCTGCTCAGTTATTACTAGAGACCTGACAGAGACCTGGTCAGTTATTACTAGAGACCTGACAGAGACCTGGTCAGTTATTACTAGAGACCTGACAGACCTGGTCAGTTATTACTAGAGACCTGACAGACCTGGTCAGTTATTACTAGAGACCTGACAGAGACCTGGTCAGTTATTACTAGAGACCTGACAGACCTGGTCAGTTATTACTAGGGACCTGACAGACCTGGTCAGTTATTACTAGGGACCTGACAGACCTGGTCAGTTATTACTAGAGACCTGACAGACCTGGTCAGTTATTACTAGAGACATGACAGACCTGGTCAGTTATTACTAGAGACCTGACAGACCTGGTCAGTTATTACTAGAGACCTGACAGACCTGGTGTTATTACTAGAGACCTGACAGAGACCTGGTCAGTTATTACTAGAAACCTGACAGAGACCTGGTCAGTTATTAGAAACCTGACAGAGACCTGGTCAGTTATTACTAGAGACCTGTCAGTTATTACTAGAGACCTGACAGAGACCTGCTCAGTTATTACTAGAGACCTGACAGAGACCTGCTCAGTTATTACTAGAAACCTGACAGAGACCTGGTCAGTTATTACTAGAGACCTGACAGACCTGGTCAGTTATTACTAGAGACCTGACAGAGACCTGGTCAGTTATTACTAGAGACCTGACAGACCTGGTCAGTTATTACTAGGGACCTGACAGACCTGGTCAGTTATTACTAGAGACCTGACAGACCTGGTCAGTTATTACTAGATACCTGACAGAGACCTGGTCAGTTATTACTAGATACATGACAGACCTGGTCAGACATTACTAGAGACATGACAGACCTGGTCAGTTATTACTAGAGACATGACAGACCTGGTCAGTTATTACTAGAGACCTGACAGACCTGATCAGACATTACTAGAGACATGACAGACCTGGTCAGTTATTACTAGAGACCTGACAGAGACCTGGTCAGTTATTACTAGGGACCTGACAGAGACCTGGTCAGTTATTACTAGAGACCTGACAGAGACCTGCTCAGTTATTACTAGAGACCTGACAGAGACCTGCTCAGTTATTACTAGAGACCTGACAGAGACCTGGTCAGTTATTACTAGAGACCTGACAGAGACTTGGCGGTTTTGTACCTGCCAAAGACAGAGGTCTGTGTTTGATCCAACCAGAGACATCACTAAGCTTGCTGAACACTGAGTGGGCTGGGTGCGAGCGGCTGTGTGTGCACATATACCTGTTTCTACCTGGTCAGTTATTACTAGAGACCTGGTCAGTTATTACTAGAGACCTGACAGAGACCTGGTCAGTTATTACTAGAGACCTGGTCAGTTATTACTAGAGACCTGACAGAGACCTGGTCAGTTATTACTAGAGACCTGGTCAGTTATTACTAGGGACCTGACAGAGACCTGGTCAGTTATTACTAGAGACCTGGTCAGTGATTACTAGGGACCTGACAGAGACCTGGTCAGTTATTACTAGAGACCTGACAGAGACCTGGTCAGTTATTACTAGAGACCTGACAGACCTGGTCAGTTATTACTAGAGACCTGACAGACCTGGTCAGTTATTACTAGAGACCTGACAGAGACCTGGTCAGTTATTACTAGAGACCTGACAGACCTGGTCAGTTATTACTAGGGACCTGACAGACCTGGTCAGTTATTACTAGAGACCTGACAGACCTGGTCAGTTATTACTAGATAGATGACAGACCTGGTCAGACATTACTAGAGACATGACAGACCTGGTCAGACATTACTAGAGACCTGACAGACCTGGTCAGTTATTACTAGAGACATGACAGACCTGGTCAGTTATTACTAGAGACCTGACAGACCTGATCAGACATTACTAGAGACATGACAGACCTGGTCAGTTATTACTAGAGACCTGACAGAGACCTGGTCAGTTATTACTAGGGACCTGACAGAGACCTGGTCAGTTATTACTAGAGACCTGACAGAGACCTGCTCAGTTATTACTAGAGACCTGACAGAGACCTGCTCAGTTATTACTAGAGACCTGACAGAGACCTGGTCAGTTATTACTAGAGACCTGACAGAGACTTGGCGGTTTTGTACCTGCCAAAAGAGAGAGGTCTGTGTTTGATCCAACCAGAGACATCACTAAGCTTGCTGAACACTGAGTGGGCTGGGTGCGAGAGGCTGTGTGTGCACATATACCTGTTTCTACCTGGTCAGTTATTACTAGAGACGTGACAGACCTGGTCAGTTATTACTAGAGACCTGACAGAGACCTGGTCAGTTATTACTAGAGACCTGGTCAGTTATTACTAGAGACCTGACAGAGACCTGGTCAGTTATTACTAGAGACCTGGTCAGTTATTACTAGGGACCTGACAGAGACCTGGTCAGTTATTACTAGAGACGTGACAGACCTGGCAGGTTATTACTAGAGACCTGACAGGGACCTGGTCAGTTATTACTAGAGACGTGACAGACCTGGTCAGTTATTACTAGAGACCTGACAGAGACCTGGTCAGTTATTACTAGAGACCTGGTCAGTTATTACTAGAGACCTGACAGAGACCTGCTCAGTTATTACTAGAGACCTGACAGAGACCTGCTCAGTTATTACTAGAGACCTGACAGAGACCTGCTCAGTTATTACTAGAGACCTGACAGACCTGGTCAGTTATTACTAGGGACCTGACAGACCTGGTCAGTTATTACTAGAGACCTGACAGAGACCTGGTCAGTTATTACTAGAGACCTGACAGACCTGGTCAGTTATTACTAGGGACCTGACAGACCTGGTCAGTTATTACTAGGGACCTGACAGACCTGGTCAGTTATTACTAGGGACCTGACAGACCTGGTCAGTTATTACTAGAGACATGACAGACCTGGTCAGTTATTACTAGAGACCTGACAGACCTGATCAGACATTACTAGAGACATGACAGACCTGGTCAGTTATTACTAGAGACCTGACAGAGACCTGGTCAGTTATTACTAGAGACCTGACAGAGACCTGGTCAGTTATTACTAGAGACCTGACAGAGACCTGGTCAGTTATTACTAGAGACCTGACAGAGACCTGGTCAGTTATTACTAGGGACCTGACAGAGACCTGGTCAGTTATTACTAGAGACCTGACAGAGACCTGGTCAGTTATTACTAGAGACCTGACAGAGACCTGGTCAGTTATTACTAGAGACCTGACAGACCTGGTCAGTTATTACTAGAGACCTGACAGACCTGGTCAGTTATTACTAGAGACCTGACAGAGACCTGGTCAGTTATTACTAGAGACCTGACAGACCTGGTCAGTTATTACTAGAGACCTGACAGACCTGGTCAGTTATTACTAGAGACCTGACAGACCTGGTCAGTTATTACTAGAGACCTGACAGACCTGGTCAGTTATTACTAGAGACATGACAGACCTGGTCAGTTATTACTAGAGACCTGACAGACCTGGTCAGACATTACTAGAGACATGACAGACCTGGTCAGTTATTACTAGAGACCTGACAGAGACCTGGTCAGTTATTACTAGAGACCTGACAGAGACCTGGTCAGTTATTACTAGAGACCTGACAGAGACCTGGTCAGTTATTACTAGAGACCTGACAGAGACCTGCTCAGTTATTACTAGAGACCTGACAGAGACCTGGTCAGTTATTACTAGAGACCTGACAGAGACTTGGCGGTTTTGTACCTGTCAAAAGAGAGAGGTCTGTGTTTGATCCAACCAGAGACATCACTAAGCTTGCTGAACACTGAGTGGGCTGGGTGCGAGGGGCTGTGTGTGCACATATACCTGTTTCTACCTGGTTCTCATGCTGAAAGAGAGAAAGAGAGATTTGTTGAATTGCAATCATGTCTAAATGACAGTAATTACTTCCTAGGGCCAAAGTCAAATACAAGGTGAAATATTTAATGCCTACGTTTCCCAAACTAATAC
>NC_068424.1:5845325-5865325 GCF_023373465.1 Oncorhynchus keta | reverse complement strand
ATATAGGGAAGGAACCAAAGGGAGTGACATATAGGGAAGGAACCAAAGGGAGGGACCATAAGGGATGGAACCAAAGGGAGAGACATATATAGGGAAGGAACCAAAGGGAGAGACATATATAGGGAAGGAACCACAGGGAGTGACATATAGGGAAGGAACCAAAGGGAGAGACATATATAGGGAAGGAACCAAAGGGAGGGACATATATAGGGATGGAACCAAAGGGAGTGACATATATAGGGAAGGAACCAAAGGGAGGACATATATAGGGATGGAACCAAAGGGAGTGACATATATAGGGAAGGAACCAAAGGGAGGGACATATATAGGGATGGAACCAAAGGGAGAGACATATATAGGGAAGGAACCAAAGGGAGAGACATATATAGGGAAGGAACCACAGGGAGTGACATATATAGGGAAGGAACCAAAGGGAGAGACATATATAGGGAAGGAACCAAAGGGAGAGACATATATAGGGAAGGAACCAAAGGGAGTAACATATATAGGGAAGGAACCAAAGGGAGGGACATATATAGGGATGGAACCAAAGGGAGAGACATATATAGGGAAGGAACCAAAGGAGAGACATATATAGGGAAGGAACCACAGGGAGTGACATATATAGGGATGGAACCAAAGGGAGGGACATATATAGGGATGGAACCAAAGGGAGAGACATATATAGGGAAGGAACCAAAGGGAGAGACATATATAGGGAAGGAACCACAGGGAGTGACATATAGGGAAGGAACCAAAGGGAGGGACATATATAGGGATGGAACCAAAGGGAGAGACATATATAGGGAAGGAACCAAAGGGAGGGACATATATAGGGAAGGAACCAAAGGGAGTGAAATATATAGGGAAGGAACCAAAGGGAGGGACCAAGGGATGGAACCAAAGGGAGAGACATATATAGGGAAGGAACCAAAGGGAGAGACATATATAGGGAAGGAACCAAAGGGGAGTGACATATATAGGGAAGGAACCAAAGGGAGAGACATATATAGGGAAGGAACCAAAGGGAGGGACATATATAGGGAAGGAACCAAAGGGAGAGACATATATAGGGAAGGCGAAGGGAGAGTAACCAAGGGAGGACATGATGGAAGGAACCAAAGGGAGGGACATATATAGGGAAGGAACCACAGGGAGTGACATATATAGGGAAGGAACCAAAGGGAGAGACATATATAGGGAAGGAACCAAAGGGAGGGACACGTGACACTGGGAAGGAACCAAAGGGAGTGAATCTTAGGGAAGGAACAAAGGGAGTGAAATATATGGGAAGGAACCAAAGGCTGTAACTCTATAGGGAAGGAACCAGACATATATGGGAAGGAACCAAAGGGCTGAGACTTATATGGAAGTTTCTCTCCAACGTTTAGGGAAGGTTTGTTTAGGGAAGGAACCAAAGGGAGTGAAATCTTAGGGAAGGAACCAAAGGGACTAGCATCCACTAGGGAAGGCTCAAAGGGAGCATAATTGAAGGTTGTCTATCTTAGGGGGAACCAAAGGGAGAGGCATATATAGGGAAGGAACCAAAGGGAGAGACATATATTGGGAAGGTCTATCTTAGGAAGGGTTGAGACTAGGGAAGAACCACTGAAATATATAGGGAAGGAACCAAAGGGTTGTTGTCTAGGGAAGGAATCAAAGGGGGGTTGAGACTAGGGAAGGAACCACTGGCTCAGGAACCAAAGGGAAGTGTCTATCTTAGGGAAGGAACCAAAGGGGAGTTGAGACAAAGGGCCTCCACTGGAACCAAAGGGAGCCTGAATTGTTGGCAGGTATCTTAGTGGGTGATTGAGACTAGCCTCCACTGGCTAACAGACGGTGTGACCCCTAATGGCAGCCTGTCTATCTTAGGGGGGTTGAGACTAGCCTCCACTGGCTCAGAGCCTCACAGCTAGGGAGATCTTTGACAGGAGGCCGTTGGGAGAAATGCTGTACTCTGGCAGAATTGTGTTTCCCGCTGAGCTTCGATTGGTTTCTCTCCAACGTTTTTGTTTGTTTTGTTGCGTCTATCTTAGTGGGGTTGAGACTAGCCTCCACTGGCTCAGAGCCTAATTGTTGTTGTCTCTCTTAGTGGGGTTGAGACTAGCCTCCACTGGCTCAGAGCCTAATTGTTGTTGTCTCTCTTAGTGGGGTTGAGACTAGCCTCCACTGGCTCAGAGCCTAATTGTTGTTGTCTCTCTTAGTGGGGTTGAGACTAGCCTCCACTGGCTCAGAGCCTAATTGTTGTTGTCTCTCTTAGTGGGGTTGAGACTAGCCTCCACTGGCTCAGAGCCTAATTGTTGTTGTCTCTCTTAGTGGGGTTGAGACTAGCCTCCACTGGCTCAGAGCCTAATTGTTGTTGTCTATCTTAGTGGGGTTGAGACTAGCCTCCACTGGCTCAGAGCCTAATTGTTGTTGTCTCTCTTAGTGGGGTTGAGACTAGCCTCCACTGGCTCAGAGCCTAATTGTTGTTGTCTATCTTAGTGGGTTTGAGACTAGCCTCCACTGGCTCAGAGCCTAATTGTTGTTGTCTATCTTAGTGGGGTTGAGACTAGCCTCCACTGGCTCAGAGCCTAATTGTTGTTGTCTCTCTTAGTGGGGTTGAGACTAGCCTCCACTGGCTCAGAGCCTAATTGTTGTTGTCTATCTTAGTGGGGTTGAGACTAGCCTCCACTGGCTCAGAGCCTAATTGTTGTTGTCTCTCTTAGTGGGGTTGAGACTAGCCTCCACTGGCTCAGAGCCTAATTGTTGTTGTCTATCTTAGTGGGGTTGAGACTAGCCTCCACTGGCTCAGAGCCTAATTGTTGTTGTCTATCTTAGTGGGGTTGAGACTAGCCTCCACTGGCTCAGAGCCTAATTGTTGTTGTCTGTCTTAGTGGGGTTGAGACTAGCCTCCACTGGCTCAGAGCCGAATTCAGTTTCCATCCTATCTGGTAACGTCTCCAACGCTACATTTACTCTAGTCTGCGGAATGAAACATTGGAATGATGTCATCGCCAATTTTTAGGGGTAGAATTTCTGGTGGCTTTTCCACATCAAGTAAAGTAAAACAACAGGAAGGTCTTAGGCTACCAATCAGGAATGTTCACTTATTTTGCAGTGTAATGGAATGTGTCAAATGTAAACACACTCAATCACTAAACCACTAAACCGTATTTAACCCACAGGACTCTGGAAAAAATAGTGCGCTATATAAGGAAGAGGTTGCCATTTGGGATACACAGCAGTACTTCCACTGTTTCTCCTCCAAGCCTACCCCTGTTCCACAGCGGGTTTTTTCATCTCTCTCTCTCTCTCTGTCTCTGTCTCTCTCTCTCTCTCTCTCTGTCTCTCTCTCTCTCTCTCTCTCTCTCTCTCTCTCTCTCTCTCTCTCTCTCTCTCTCTCTCTCTCTCTCTCTCAAATCAATTCAATTCAATTCAAGGGCTTTATTGGCATGGGAAACATGTGTTAACATTGCCAAAGCAAGTGAGGTAGACAACATACAAAGTGAATATATAAAGTGAAAAACAACACAAATTGACAGTAAACATTACACATACAACAGTTTCAAAACAGTAAAGACATTACAAATGTCATATTATATATATATATATATACACAATGTACAAATAATTAAAGGACACAAGATAAAATAAATAAGCATCTCTCTCTCTCTCTCTCTCTCTCTCTCTCTCTCTCTCTCTCTGTCTCTGTCTCTGTCTCTGTCTCTCTCTCTCTCTCTCTGTCTCTGTCTCTGTCTCTCTCTCTGTCTCTGTCTCTGTCTCTCTCTCTCTCTCTCTCTCTCTCTGTCTCTGTCTCTGTCTCTCTGTCTGTCTCTGTCTCTGTCTCTCTCTGAATATTCAATCTTTAAAAGTATCTTTTCAAAAATACAATATTCACTTTACTTTTGATATGATTGTTGTTTGTTGTTATCATTTGTCAACGATACCAATAAACCAGAGTCGCGTACAGAATGTAACGAGTTAGGCGAACTGTTCTTCTCATGTTGAACATCGTTCTGATTCTAGAACATGCAGTTAATGAACAGCGTTGAAATATTCCCGACGTAATGTTAACGGCGAGCTAACGTGGCTGCATTAGAACGTCCTGGTGTCATCTTAATGCGTCACAATGCTCATTCTAGGGGGCTAATCAAACCTAATGCCAAACCAAAACAACAACTATGTCACACTTACAGGCATCATCATTTCTCCCTGTGGATGATATTAAAACAACACAGACTGTGGAGGGGGATTTTACGCACATCCAAACTGTTCACAACAGCTTGACAACCATCTAATATGAAGAGAAAGGGAGAATGTCCACTCACTGTTATACTGCTCCCTGATAGGCCTGTTATACTGCTCCCTGATAGGCCTGTTATACTGCTCCCTGATAGGCCTGTTATACTGCTCCCTGATAGGCCTGTGTTTTATCCACTCGCTGTTATCCTGCTCCCTGATAGGCCTGTTATACTGCTCCCTGATAGGCCTGTTATACTGCTCCCTGATAGGCCTGTTATACTGCTCCCTGATAGGCCTGTTATACTGCTCCCTGATAGGCCTGTTATACTGCTCCCTGATAGGCCTGTTATACTGCTCCCTGATAGGCCTGTTATACTGCTCCCTGATAGGCCTGTTATACTGCTCCCTGATAGGCCTGTTATACTGCTCCCTGATAGGCCTGTTATACTGCTCCCTGATAGGCCTGTTATACTGCTCCCTGATAGGCCTGTTATACTGCTCCCTGATAGGCCTGTTATACTGCTCCCTGATAGGCCTGTTATACTGCTCCCTGATAGGCCTGTTATACTGCTCCCTGATAGGCCTGTTATACTGCTCCCTGATAGGCCTGTTATACTGCTCCCTGATAGGTCTGTTATACTGCTCCCTGATAGGCCTGTTATACTGCTCCCTGATAGGCCTGTTATACTGCTCCCTGATAAGCCTGTTATACTGCTCCCTGATAGGCCTGTTATACTGCTCCCTGATAGGCCTGTGTTTTATCCACTCGCTGTTATCCTGCTCCCTGATAGGCCTGTGTTTTATCCACTCGCTGTTATCCTGCTCCCTGATAGGCCTGTTATACTACTCCCTGACAGGCCTGTTATACTGCTCCCTGATAGGCCTGTTATCCTGCTCCCTGATAGGCCTGTGTTTTATCCACTCACTGTTAACCTGCTCCCTGATAGGCCTGTTATACTGCTCCCTGATAGGCCTGTTATCCTGCTCCCTGATAGGCCTGTTATACTGCTCCCTGATAGGCCTTAGATTGGTTGTACATGGTTTCAGAGAGGCCTGTTATAGGGAGGCCTGGGGGGTAGATAGGCCTGGTTTTTACATGGTTTCAGAGGGAGGGGTTAGATTGGTTGTACATGGTTTCAGAGAGAGGGAGGGTGGGGGTTGGATTGGTTGTACATGGTTTCAGAGAGAGGGGGGGTTAGATTGGTTGTACATGGTTTCAGAGAGAGGGAGGGAGGGGTTAGATGTGGGTTTTTGAGGGTCCATACCTTGACCTTACACACACACACACACACACACACACACACACACACACACACACACACACACACACACACACACACACACACACACACACACACACACACACACACACACACACAGCTGCCTGTCCCTTCGCCACCCCTCGTCACCCCGCCCCACCCTGCCTCACCCCTCCTCACCCCACCCCTCCCTCACCTCACCTCACCTCACCCCTCCTCACCCCACCCCACCCTGCCTCACCCCTCCTCACCCCACCCCCCCTCCTCACCTCACCCCCCTCCTCACCCCCACCCCTCCTCACCCCACCCCCCCACCCCTCCTCACCCCACCCCCTCCTCACCCCCCCACCCCACCCCCCCTGCCTCACCCCTCCTCACCTCACTGCCCACCCCTCCTCACCCCACCCCTCCTCACCCCACCCCCCCACCCTGCCTCACCCCTCCTCACCTCACCCCACCCCTCCTCACCCCTCCCCACCCCACCCCTCCTCACCCCACCCTGTAGGCTGGAGAAACAAGCTAACAGTAACAGCCCTAGATGCCTCATACCCCTCATAAATATCCCATCAGCCCTGAGGAGTCCTGCTCTAGTATACAGGTGCTGTGGGAGCTCCATAATGACCCAGAGTGGGGAAGGTCCAGTTACGCCTGCCTGAACCCAGCCACCTTCCCTGGGTCTCGTATGGCAGGGCCAGGGGCATGGAGTGGGCCCTGGGGTGGGATTAACCATACCTGACCGGTTAACCATTCAGGGAGGTTGATAAATAATAACCGTAAGGCACAGTAACAGCTGGTATCAGTACTGGATAATTAGTTAATATTGGGGGGGGGAGGACCTCCCCAGTGCCCTGTTTCAGTAACCACACAGTAACCAGACTTCCAAAAGTCCAACTTTCCTCCAAGAGGTTTCAGTTTCAACTTTTATTAGTGGCATGTTATCCACCTTCCGACGAAATGGTCACTCTACCCCCCCCCACACACATCTCTAACCCCCTCCGACACCTCTCTGAAATGGTCACTCTACCCCCCACACACATCTCTAACCCCCTCCGACACCTCTCTGAAATGGTCACTCTACCCCCCCCACACACACATCTCTAACCCCCTCCGACACCTCTCTGAAATGGAAACTCTACCCCCCACAGACATCTCTAACCCCCTCCGACACCTCTCTGAAATGGTCACTCTACCTGTTGGTACACCACATCTCTAACCCCCTCCGACACCTCTCTGAAATGGTCACCTGTTCTATCCCCCATGCTCTGATACAGTCATCTCTAACCCCCCTGACACCTCTCTGAAATGGTCCTCTACCCCCCCCATACAAACATCTCTAACCCCCTCCGACATGCCTCTCTGAAATGGAAACTGTCTCTACCTGTTGGTACAGACATGCTCTAACCCCCTCCGACACCTCTCTGAAATGTCTCTGGACCTGTTGGTATCACACACATCTCTAACCCCCTCCGACACCTCTCTGAAATGGTCAGACTCTACCCCCACACACACACATCTCTAACCCCCTCCGACACCTCTCTGAAATGGTCACTCTACCCCCACACACACATCTCTAACCCCCTCCGACACCTCTCTGAAATGGAAACTCTACCCCCCACACACACACATCTCTAACCCCCTCCGACACCTCTCTGAAATGGTCACTCTACCCCCCACACACATCTCTAACCCCCTCTGACACCTCTCTGAAATGGTCTCTACCCCCCACACACACATCTCTAACCCCCTCCGACACCTCTCTGAAATGGTCACTCTAGCCCCCCCACACACATCTCTAACCCCCTCCGACACCTCTCTGAAATGGTCACTCTACCCCCCCATACACATCTCTAACCCCCTCCGACACCTCTCTGAAATGGTATGCTTCCACCCCCCACACACATCTCTAACCCCCTCCGACACCTCTCTGAAATGGTCACTCTACCCCCCCCACACATCTCTAACCCCCTCCGACACCTCTCTGAAATGGTCACTCTACCCCCCCACACATCTCTAACCCCCCTCCGACACCTCTCTGAAATGGTCACTCTACCCCCCACACACACATCTCTAACCCCCTCCGACACCTCTCTGAAATGGTCACTCTACCCCCCCCACACACATCTCTAACCCCCCTCCGACACCTCTCTGAAATGGTCACCTACCCCCCCCACACATCTCTAACCCCCCGACACCTCTCTGAAATGGTCACTCAAAACCCCCCTCACACATCTCTAACCCCCCTCCCGACACCAAAACCCTCCCTCTGAAATGGTCACTCAAAACCCCCTCCTCAGTGTTGAAACACAAAACCCATCTCTAACCCCCAAAACACCTCCTCTGAAATGGTCACTCAAAACCCCCCTCCTCACATCTCTAACCCCCTCCGACACCTCCTCTGAAATGGTCACTCTACCCCCCCTCCACATCTCTAACCCCCTCCGACACCTCTCTGAAATGGTACACTCAAAACCCCCCCACACACATCTCTAACCCCCTCCGTTACACACCCCTCCCTCTGAAATGGTCACTCTACCCCCCCCAGTGTTACACACACATCTCTAACCCCCTCCGACACCTCTCTGAAATGGTCACCAAAACCCCCCCCACACACATCTCTAACCCCCCCTCCGACACCTCTCTGAAATGTTCACTCAAAACCCCCCCACACACAGTGTTCTCTAACCCTCCCTCCCGTTACACACCTCTCTGAAATGGTCACCAAAACCCCCCCTCACACACATCTCTAACCCCCTCCGACACCTCTCTGAAATGGTCACTCTCCCCCCACACACACATCTCTAACCCCCTCCGACACCTCTCTGAAATGGTCACTCAAAACCCCCCTCACACATCTCTAACCCCCTCCGACACCTCTCTGAAATGGTCACTCTCCCCCCCAACACACATCTCCTAACCCCCTCCGAAACCCTCTCTGAAATGGTCACTCAAAACCCCCCTCCTCAGTGTTACATCTCTAACCCCTCCGACACCTCTCTGAAATGGTCACTCAAACCCCCCCCACACACACACATCTCTGATACAGTCTGATGGCTTGTAGATAGAAACTGTCTCTGGACCTGTTGGTATCAGACCCCTTCCATGCTCTGATACAGTCTGATGGTTTGTAGATAGAAACTGTCTCTGGACCTGTTGGTATCAGACCTCATGCTCTGATACAGTCTGATGGTTTGTAGATAGAAACTGTCTCTGGACCTGTTGGTATCAGACATGCTCTGATACAGTCTGATGGTTTGTAGATAGAAACTGTCTCTGGACCTGTTGGTATCAGACCTCATGCTCTGATACAGTCTGATGGCTTGTAGATAGAAACTGTCTCTGGACCTGTTGGTATCAGACCTCATGCTCTGATACAGTCTGATGGCTTGTAGATAGAAACTGTCTCTGGACCTGTTGGTATCAGACCGCATGCTCTGATACAGTCTGATGGCTTGTAGATATAAACTGTCTCTGGACCTGTTGGTATCAGACCGCATGCTCTGATACAGTCTGATGGCTTGTAGATAGAAACTGTCTCTGGACCTGTTGGTATCAGACCGCATGCTCTGATACAGTCTGATGGCTTGTAGATAGAAACTGTCTCTGAGCCTGTTGGTATCAGACTGCATGCTCTGATACAGTCTGATGGCTTGTAGATATAAACTGTCTCTGGACCTGTTGGTATCAGACCGCATGCTCTGATACAGTCTGATGGCTTGTAGATAGAAACTGTCTCTGAGCCTGTTGGTATCAGACATGCTCTGATACAGTCTGATGGCTTGTAGATAGAAACAGTCTCTGAGCCTGTTGGTATGCTTTGACGGTAAGGGAGAGAACAGCTTGATGCTGCTGTGTGTGTGTGTGTGTGTGTGTGTGTGTGTGTGTGTGTGTGTGTGTGTGTGTGTGTGTGTGTGTGTGTGTGTGTGTGTGTGTGTGTGTGTGTGTGTGTGTGTGTGTGTGTGTAGAGTTCCCAGGAAACAGGGGTTCGTGAAGCAGCTCAGAATTGCTGGTCTGGAAATGATCTGGTCCCCAACCTTCATTATGGAGTGAAACAGTTTACACCAAAACCCCTCCCTCCTCAGTGTTACACCAAAACCCTCCCTCCTCAGTGTTACACCAAAACCCTCCCTCCTCAGTGTTACACCAAAACCCCTTCCCTCCTCAGTGTTACACCAAACCCCTCCCTCCTCAGTGTTACACCAAAACCCCTTCCCTCCTCAGTGTTACACCAAAACCCCTCCCCTCCTCAGTGTTACACCAAAACCCCTTCCCTCCTCAGTGTTACACCAAACCCCTCCCTCCTCAGTGTTACACCAAAACCCCTCCCTCCTCAGTGTTACACCAAAACCCTTCCCTCCTCAGTGTTACACCAAACCCCTCCCTCCTCAGTGTTACACCAAAACCCCTCCCTCCTCAGTGTTACACCAAAACCCCTCCCTCCTCAGTGTTACACCAAAACCCTCCCTCCTCAGTGTTACACCAAACCCCTCCCTCCTCAGTGTTACACCAAAACCCCTTCCCTCCTCAGTGTTACACCAAAACCCCTTCCCTCCTCAGTGTTACACCAAAACCCCTTCCCTCCTCAGTGTTACACCAAAACCCTCCCTCCTCAGTGTTACACCAAAACCCCTTCCCTCCTCAGTGTTACACCAAACCCCTTCCCTCCTCAGTGTTACACCAAAACCCCTTCCCTCCTCAGTGTTACACCAAAACCCCTCCCTCCTCAGTGTTACACCAAAACCCCTTCCCTCCTCAGTGTTACACCAAAACCCCTTCCCTCCTCAGTGTTACACCAAAACCCCCTTCCCTCCTCAGTGTTACACCAAAACCCCTCCCTCCTCAGTGTTACACCAAAACCCCTCCCTCCTCAGTGTTACACCAAAACCCCTTCCCTCCTCAGTGTTACACCAAAACCCCTTCCCTCCTCAGAGTTACACCAAACCCCTTCCCTTCCCCCCTTACACCAAACCCCCCTCCTCAGTGTTACACCAAACCCCTCCCTCCTCAGTGTTACACCAAAACCCCTTCCCTCCTCAGTGTTACACCAAAACCCCTTCCCTCCTCAGTGTTACACCAAAACCCCTCCCTCCTCAGTGTTACACCAAAACCCCTCCCTCCTCAGTGTTACACCAAAACCCCTCCCTCCTCAGTGTTACACCAAACCCCTTCCTCCTCAGTGTTACACCAAACCCCTTCCTCCTCAGTGTTACACCAAAACCCCTTCCCTCCTCAGAGTTACACCAAACCCCTTCCCTCCTCAGTGTTACACCAAACCCCTTCCCTCCTCAGTGTTACACCAAAACCCCTTCTCTCCTCAGTGTTACACTGAACCTGAAACCCCTTCCCTTCCCTCCTCAGTGTTACACCAAACCCCTTCCTCCTAAGTGTTACACCAAAACCCCTTACCTTCCCTCCTCAGTGTTACACCAAACCCCCCTCCCTCCTCAGTGTTACACCAAAACCCCTTCCCTCCTCAGTGTTACACCAAACCCCTTGCCTCCTCAGTGTTACACCAAACCCCTTGCTTCCTCAGTGTTACACCAAAACCCTTCCCCTCCTCAGAGTTAAACCAAAACCCTTCCCTCCTCAGTGTTACACCAAACCTCTTCCCTTCCCTCCTCAGTGTTACACCAAACCCCTTCCCTCCTCAGAGTTACATCAAACCCCTTCCCTTCCCTCCTCAGTGTTACACCAAACCCCTTCCCTCCTCAGTGTTACACCAAACCCCTTCCCTCCTCAGTGTTACACCAAACCCCTTCCCTCCTCAGAGTTACACCAAACCCCTTCCTCCTCAGTGTTACACCAAAACCCCTTCCCTCCTCAGAGTTACACCAAACCCCTTCCCTCCTCAGAGTTACACCAAACCCCTTCCCTTCCCTCCTCAGTGTTACACTAAACCCCTTCCCTTCCCTCAGTGTTACACCAAACCCCTTCCCCCCTCAGAGTTACACCAAACCCCTTCCCTTCCATCCTCAGTGTTACACCAAAACCCCTTCCCTTCCCTCCTCCGTGTTACACCAAAACCCTTCCCTCCTCAGTGTTACACCAAAACCCTTCCCTCCTCAGCGTTACACCAAAACCCTTCCGTCCATCATCCTCTTTGACTGAAAGACTTAAAATATATATTTATATATATATATATATTTCACCTTAACTTAAGATGTATTTGACTTGAAAGACTTAAAAGTCTGTGTTGATGATGCACTCTGTGGGATTGGGAAAATAGGTCCTTGTGGGAAATCTGGGATGTGGTCAATCTTGTGTTGCAGCTCAAGCCAGTTTTGTGAACTTCAAAATATTTTATGGGGGACTTTGGTCACATTGTAAAGAAAGTTAGGTGTTTTCTGTTTTCGGACAGCAGGTGGCGGTGTTCTACATGAAAGCGGTGCAGCAACAAAACCAGAGTGCGGAGCGAGAGGACGGTGTTCTTCCCGGCCTGTCACGCACCGCGCCACGGTGACACCGAACACTGCTTCATTACCGTCATCACCACTCCGCGCTAATTACCGGCCAAGGCTCCTTGCGTACATGGTCGAAGTCTCCTAGGCACCATGAAACACAGCAAGGCAAGCTCACCTCTGAGAAAATATGTTTTACTTGTGAACACAAACATCTAAACACATATAACAAACACATATATTTAAATGTTGTAGGTACAACTATTTTAATAATAATATAATATAATATATGCCATTTAGCAGACGCTTTTATCCAAAGCGACTTACAGTCATGTGTGCATACATTCTACGTATGGGTGGTCCCGGGGATCGAACCCACTACCCTGGCGTAACAAGCGCCATGCTCTACCAACTGAGCTACAGAAGGACCTTTATAGGCCTATTTGACTGTAAACCTAATATATCGATTGTATTATTATCAATAACTAACAATATTAAATAAACTCATGTTTTCTATCTTCCTCATGGAACCCCAAAGTCTGTGATCTCATTTAAGACAAATAGCTCTACAACAGCTGCATGGAACATTTGGCAATAAGCAATCAAAACATTCAGTAAATATATTACTAAACATAAACCTTTATTGAAATGCATAAAATGTTTATCAAAATACAATAAAACTCTTAGGCAACAGCATTAACATGTCTAATGTTATTGTAATTATTTATTTTAATAGAAAAACCTAAATAGTATTAAAAATATATATTAGTCACACATATCACCTTCCAACTTTATATATATATATTTTTTTACGTATATTTTATTGGATATTTAGGCCTAGGTCTATAAGTTGATGGGGTGGCAGGTAGCCTAGTAGTTAGAGCGTTGGACTAGAAACTGAAAGGTGTCCCCGAGCTGACGAGCTGACAAGGTACAAATCTGTCGTTCTGCCCCTGAACTCTTCCTAGACCGTGATTTAAAATAAGAATTTGTTCTGAACTGACTTGCGTAGTTAAATAAAGGTTTAAAAAAATAGTTGATTATTTACGATTTTTTAAAAATGTATGTGGATTTGTATAAGTTATCTTTCGGTCCCGTATATCAGATGGACATCCACGCGTCTCGCGGCGCACACAGGCCCCCCAGTCCACCCGTAGATCAGGTAACGTAACACTAAACTTCACTGAAATATATACATTTAATTTTGATCATTTTAATATCACATTTCTTATTTTATTTATTAACGTTGATTGTAAAAAATAATTACACTAAAATGTATTTCCCACATGGATTTAAACATATTAATTATATTATTGCGCTACCTATGGGATTGTAGGAATGCACATTAGGCTAGATTAGGTATATATTGTTTAACAGATACATTATGACATTCATTTTAGTGCTAATAAACCTGACTATTTAAATCATGAGAAAATGATGCACCTGAATCACAACGTTATATTATATTCATGTTTTATATGATAAATGGAATACACATATTTAAAATGGTTATTGTTCAAATTAAACTTGGTAAAATAATGTAGAATGGTCTATTATAATGTTGTCTACAAAATAGTGGCAAGGCAATGCAGGCCAAATCATTGTTTTATTAAGTCATATTAAAAGCTATTTTACACGGTTTAATCGTATTTCCGTGTTAAAATACTACATATTCAGATGGTCGAATTCGCTGCTCGTGCGCAACTGTTTTTCCGTTCTGTTTGTTTTTGTCGCTACAAAAAATAATGGCGTTTCATGACATAGAAGTTCCGCTTTGTGGTCAATGTGAGCCGGCCTTGAACACTGTAATTGGATTGTAGCTGCCACACACACACACACACACACACACACACACACACACACACACACACACACACACACACACACACACACACACACACACACACACACACACACACACACACACACACACACACACACACACACACACACACACACACACACACACGATCAATACCATCGGCGGTTTGGGACAACTGCAGGCAGAATCCAAGAGAGTGGGAGCGCGCTGCATAGAATCTTGACAGTAAAATGAATATAGTGTTTCATTCCGGGTCTGAATAATGTTTCATTCCGGGTCTGATTAGTGTTTCATTCCGGGTCAGATTGAGAGAAGTTCAAGTTTACAAACCTAACAGCAATTAAACGGCCAACAATCACCAGAGACGAATAGAAAATACGATCAAAAACACTCTCGGGAGGGGTTTTATATACAACATTAATTCAGGCTTTTAACACATCTATTTTCGGTGAGGTTTTCAGTAAAATTAGAAATGTGATTATTTAGTTTGGCAATGAAATAAGAAGTAGGGTAGTATAATTAAATCATTTTTATATTTAAAATAACAGTTTAACTGCATGTTCATGTGGTTGCTTCATGCATGCTTTTCTTACATAATAGTTGCCTTTTAATAAAGCATAAAATAATTTGTATACGTGTGGTTGCTTCATGCTCCATGATACTTTCCTTTTTACACAAGGTAATAGTTGCCTTTGATAAAAATAAATACGAATTATTTTTTATACATACGTTTGATTCAGTCGGCAGGTAGTTTAGCGGTAAAGCGCGTTAGGTCAGTAATCGAAAGGTCGCTGGCTTGAATACCCGAGCCTGCATGGTGGAAAATCTGCCGTTCTCCCCTTGAGTAAGGCAGTTAACCCCGAACAACAGCTGCGTCGATAACGTTATAGGGCACCTCTCTGATTTTAGAGGGATTTGGTTTAAGCGAAGAAGACAGTTCTCAATTGCGCAGCTGAATTGGTTTCCCTGACTACCGTTGACGCTTCACATAGCCGAACATTTATCGTTCAGTCTAATATATGACATGTTATCCCCATAAAGCCACTTCACCAACCACCTCCCCCCTAAAAAGCCGGTGACCCCTGTTCCCTATAGAGTGCTTTAGTTTTGACCAGGACTCATAGGGACAGTTGTTTACCCCCTCAGATAAATGAACGGCCCATGGTCCAAATTCTTCAAAATGTTCACCTCAGATAAAGCTCTCTCCATCTCCTTCTAACAAACACACACACACACACGCACACGCACACACACACACACACACACACACACACACACACACACACACACACACACACACACACACACACACACACACACACACACACACACACACACACACACACACACACACACACACACACACACACACCTCTAGAGTCAGATAAAGCTCTCTCCATCTCCTTCTAACAAACACACACACACACACACACACACACACACACACACACACACACACACACACACACACACACACACACACACACACACACACACACACACACACACACACACACACACACACACACACACACACACCTCTAGAGTCGGATAAAGCTCTCCCTTCATCTCCTCCTGACACTCCACCAGGAAGTGAAGTGACGGCCTAGTGCCTCTATTTAATGATTTCCACAGGACAGCCCAACCATGACATACAGACGCCAGGAGAACCAGACCCCATGCTCTCTCTCTCTCTCTCTCTCTCTCTCTCTCTCTCTCTCTCTCTCTCTCTCTCTCTCTCTCTCTCTCTCTTCTTTCTCTCTCTCTCTCTCTCTCTCTCTCTCTCTCTCTCTCTCTCTCTCTCTCTCTCTCTCTCTCTCTCTCTCTCTCTCTCTCTCTCTCTCTCTCTCTCTCTCTCTCTCTCTCTCTCTCTCTCTCTCTCTCTCTAACTCTCTCTATCTCTCTCTCTGTCTCTCTGTTCTTGTCTCTGTCTCTCTGTCCGGGCCTGTCTCTCCAGTTAGTTCCCGGGCCTGTCTCTCCAGTTGATTCTCGGGCCTGTCTCTCCAGGTAGTTCCCGGGCCTGTCTCTCCAGGTGGTTCCCGGGCCTGTCTCTCCAGGTGGTTCCCGGGCGTCTCTCCAGGTAGTTCCCGGGCCTGTCTCTCCAGGTAGTTCCTGGGCCTGCCTCTCCAGGTAGTTCCTGGGCCTGTCTCTCCAGGTAGTTCCTGGGCCTGTCTCTCCAGGTAGTTCCTGGGCCTGCCTCTCCAGGTAGTTCCTGGGCCTGTCTCTCCAGGTAGTTCCTGGGCCTGCCTCTCCAGGTAGTTCCTGGGCCTGCCTCTCCAGGTAGTTCCTGGGCCTGTCTCTCCAGGTAGTTCCTGGGCCTGTCTCTCCAGGTAGTTCCTGGGCCTGTCTCTCCAGGTAGTTCCTGGGCCTGCCTCTCCAGGTAGTTCCCGGGCCTGTCTCTCCAGGTAGTTCCTGGGCCTGCCTCTCCAGGTAGTTCCTGGGCCTGTCTCTCCAGGTAGTTCCCGGGCCTCTCTCCAGGTAGTTCCCGGGCCTGTCTCTCCAGGTGGTTCCCGGGCCTGTCTCTCCAGGTGGTTCCCGGGCCTGTCTCTCCAGGTAGTTCCTGGGCCTGTCTCTCCAGGTAGTTCCTGGGCCTCTCTCCAGGTAGTTCCCGGGCCTGTCTCTCCAGGTGGTTCCTGGGCCTGTCTCTCCAGGTGGTTCCCGGGCCTGTCTCTCCAGGTGGTTCCCGGGCCTGTCTCTCCAGGTAGTTCCCGGGCCTCTCTCCAGGTAGTTCCCGGGCCTGTCTCTCCAGGTGGTTCCCGGGCCTGTCTCTCCAGGTGGTTCCCGGGCCTGTCTCTCCAGGTAGTTCCCGGGCCTCTCTCCAGGTAGTTCCCGGGCCTGTCTCTCCAGGTGGTTCCCGGGCCTGTCTCTCCAGGTAGTTCCTGGGCCTGTCTCTCCAGGTAGTTCCCGGGCCTCTCTCCAGGTAGTTCCCGGGCCTGTCTCTCCAGGTGGTTCCTGGGCCTGTCTCTCCAGGTAGTTCCCGGGCCTCTCTCCAGGTAGTTCCCGGGCCTGTCTCCTGTCTCTCCAGGTGGTTCCCGGGCCTCTCTCCAGGTAGTTCCCGGGCCTGTCTCTCCAGGTGGTTCCTGGGCCTCTCTCCAGGTAGTTCCCGGGCCTGTCTCTCCAGGTGGTTCCTGGGCCTCTCTCCAGGTAGTTCCCGGGCCTGTCTCTCCAGGTGGTTCCTGGGCCTCTCTCCAGGTGGTTCCCGGGCCTGTCTCTCCAGGTGGTTCCTGGGCCTGTCTCTCCAGGTAGTTCCCGGGCCTCTCTCCAGGTAGTTCCCGGGCCTGTCTCTCCAGGTGGTTCCTGGGCCTGTCTCTCCAGGTAGTTCCCGGGCCTCTCTCCAGGTAGTTCCCGGGCCTGTCTCTCCAGGTGGTTCCCGGGCCTGTCTCTCCAGGTGGTTCCCGGGCCTGTCTCTCCAGGTGGTTCCCGGGCCTGTCTCTCCAGGTAGTTCCCGGGCCTCTCTCCAGGTAGTTCCCGGGCCTGTCTCTCCAGGTGGTTCCCGGGCCTGTCTCTCCAGGTGGTTCCCAGGACCACCCCCCTCTCTCTCAAAGGGTGTGTACACCCCGTGATGACATATGACCCCTTGAACAGCCCTCCCGAGCCGCATCTGTCATATCCCCCTCTCATTTCCACCACAGGGTAAATTTGAAATGACAGGAAAGAGCCATGGAAATTCACAGAAGTCGCCAATGGCTCCCTATTCCCTATATAGTGCACTACTTTAGACCAGAACCCTATGGTACCCTATTCCCTATATATGTAGTGCACTACCTTAGACCAGAACCCTATGGTACCCTATTCCCTATATATGTAGTGCACTTCTTTAGACCAGAGCCCTATGACACCCTATTCCCTATATATGTAGTGCACTACTTTAGACCAGAGCCCTATGACACCCTATTCCCTATATATGTAGTGCACTTCTTTAGACCAGAGCCCTATGACACCCTATTCCCTATATATGTAGTGCACTTCTTTAGACCAGAGCCCTATGACACCCTATTCCCTATTAGTGCACTTCTTTAGACCAGAGCCATCAGGAGCTGTTGTTTCTCTTTTGACAGAAAATACACCGAACAAAAATATGACCGCAACATGTAAAGTGTTGGTCCCATGTTTCATGAGCTGAAATAAAAGATCCCAGAAATTAAAAGGCTTATTTCTCTTCCATGTTCGGTACAAATTAGTTTACATTCCTGTTAGTGTGCATTAATCATTTGCCAAGTTAATCCATCCACCTGACAGGTGTGGCATATCGACAAGCTGATTAAACAACACGATCATTACACAGGTGCACCTTGTGCTGGGGAAAATAAATGTCACTCTAAAATGTGCAGTTTTGGCACACATCACAATGCCACAGATGTCTGAAGTTTTGAGGGAGCGTGGATTTGGAATGCTGACAGCAGTAATATCCACCAGAGCTGTTGCCAGTGAATTGAATGTTAATTTCTCTACCATAAGCCGCCTCCAATGTCATATTAGAGAATTTGGCGGTACGTCCAACCGGCCTCACAACCGCAGACCACGTGTAACCACGCCAACCCAGGACCTTCCCCTGCAAGATCGTCTGAGGAGGGGTGGGGTCGGGCGAGGGTGCTGAGCAGTATTTCTGTCTCTACTAAGGGGTGGGCTTATGCCCTCCCAGACCCACCCATGTGACCCAGTCATGTGAAATCCATAGATTAGTTTATTTATTTAAATTACCTGCTTACCTTATATAAACTGTAACTCAGTAAAATATTTGAAATTGCTGCATGTTGCGTGAATATGTTTTGTTCAGTGGAGAAACAGCCATTCTGTGGTACCTTAAGTATGTTTGTTTGCTTATTCTATAGTTGATGAGCTATAGAAAAAAACAAACATTTTCTTCTCCAAATCAAGTAAGTTAAAATGCACTATGTTGTGCTGTGTACTGTAGACAACGTTTTCTGGTTATGTAGGGGCAACATTTTTATAATTCAGTTAATAAACGAGGCTCATGGTAAAAAGACACACCACCAAAACCAGGGGACCTATTGAAGAGAGGTCAATGTACCAGGGGGACTATTGAAGAGAGGTCAACGTATCAGGGGGACTATTGAAGAGAGGTCAATGTACCAGGGGACCTATTGAAGAGAGGTCAACGTATCAGGGGGACTATTGAAGAGAGGTCAACGTACCAGGGGGACTATTGAAGAGAGGTCAACGTATCAGGGGGACTATTGAAGAGAGGTCAATGTACCAGGGGACCTATTGAAGAGAGGTCAACGTATCAGGGGGACTATTGAAGAGAGGTCAATGTACCAGGGGGACTATTGAAGAGAGGTCAACGTATCAAGGGACTATTGAAGAGAGGTCAACGTATCAGGGGGACTATTGAAGAGAGGTCAATGTACCAGGGGACCTATTGAAGAGAGGTCAACGTATCAGGGGGACTATTGAAGAGAGGTCAATGTACCAGGGGACCTATTGAAGAGAGGTCAACGTACCAGGGGACCTATTGAAGGGAGGTCAACGTACCAGGGGGACTATTGAAGAGAGGTCAACGTATCAGGGGACCTATTGAAGAGAGGTCAACGTATCAGGGGGTCTATTGAAGAGAGGTCAAGGTATCAGGGGGTCTATTGAAGAGAGGTCAACGTATCAGGGGACCTATTGAAGAGAGGTCAACGTATCAGGGGGTCTATTGAAGAGAGGTCAACGTATCAGGGGGACTATTGAAGAGAGGTCAACGTATCAGGGGGACTATTGAAGAGAGGTCAATGTACCAGGGGACCTATTGAAGAGAGGTCAACGTACCAGGGGACCTATTGAAGAGAGGTCAACGTATCAGGGGGACTATTGAAGAGAGGTCAACGTACCAGGGGACCTATTGAAGAGAGGTCAACGTACCAGGGGGACTATTGAAGAGAGGTCAACGTATCAGGGGGACTATTGAAGAGAGGTCAACGTATCAGGGGACCTATTGAAGAGAGGTCAACGTATCAGGGGACCTATTGAAGAGAGGTCAACGTATCAGGGGGTCTATTGAAGAGAGGTCAACGTATCAGGGGGACTATTGAAGAGAGGTCAACGTATCAGGGGGACTATTGAAGAGAGGTCAATGTACCAGGGGACCTATTGAAGAGAGGTCAACGTACCAGGGGACCTATTGAAGAGAGGTCAACGTATCAGGGGGACTATTGAAGAGAGGTCAATGTACCAGGGGACCTATTGAAGAGAGGTCAACGTACCAGGGGGACTATTGAAGAGAGGTCAACGTATCAGGGGGACTATTGAAGAGAGGTCAACGTATCAGGGGACCTATTGAAGAGAGGTCAACGT
>NC_068424.1:5830325-5840325 GCF_023373465.1 Oncorhynchus keta | reverse complement strand
CCCAGGGCTCTGTTCTAGGCCCTCTCTTATTCTCGCTATACACCAAGTCACTTGGCTCTGTCATAACCTCACATGGTCTCTCCTATCATTGCTATGCAGACGACACACAATTAATCTTCTCCTTTCCCCTTCTGATGACCAGGTGGCGAATCGCATCTCTGCATGTCTGGCAGACATATCAGTGTGGATGACGGATCACCACCTCAAGCTGAACCTCAGCAAGACGGAGCTCCTCTTCCTCCCGGGGAAGGACTGCCCGTTCCATGATCTCGCCATCACGGTTGACAACTCCATTGTGTCCTCCTCCCAGAGCGCTAAGAACCTTGGCGTGATCCTGGACAACACCCTGACGTTCTCAACTAACATCAAGGCGGTGTCCCGTTCCTGTAGGTTCATGCTCTACAACATCCGCAGAGTACGACCCTGCCTCACACAGGAAGCGGCGCAGGTCCTAATCCAGGCACTTGTCATCTCCCGTCTTGATTACTGCAACTCGCTGTTGGCTGGGCTCCTGCCTGTGCCATTAAACCCCTACAACTCATCCAGAACGCCGCAGCCCGTCTGGTGTTCAACCTTCCCAAGTTCTCTCACGTCACCCCGCTCCTCCGCTCTCTCCACTGGCTTCCAGTTGAAGCTCGCATCCGCTACAAGACCATGGTGCTTGCCTACGGAGCTGTGAGGGGAACGGCACCTCAGTACCTCCAGGCTCTGATCAGGCCCTACACCCAAACAAGGGCACTGCGTTCATCCACCTCTGGCCTGCTCGCCTCCCTACCACTGAGGAAGTACAGTTCCCGCTCAGCCCAGTCAAAACTGTTCGCTGCTCTGGCCCCCAATGGTGGAACAAACTCCCTCACGACGCCAGGACAGCGGAGTCAATCACCACCTTCCGGAGACACCTGAAACCCCACCTCTTCAAGGAATACCTAGGATAGGGTAAGTAAGGGTAAGTAATCCTTCTCACCCCCTTCTCCCCCAACAAGATTTAGATGCAAGTGGCTGTTCCACTGGTTGTCATAAGGTGTATGCACCAATTTGTAAGTCGCTCTGGATAAGAGCGTCTGCTAAATGACTTAAATGTAATGTAAATGTAATATATATATATATATATATAAAAAGGGCACACACAATGTACAAATAATTAAAGGACACAAGATAAAATAAATAAGCATAAATATGGGTTGTATTTACAATGGTGTTTGTTCTTCACTGGTTGCCCTTTTCTCGTGGCAACAGGTCACAAATCTTGCTGCTGTGATGGCACACTGTGGAATTTCACCCAGTAGGTATGGGAGTTTTTCAAAATTGGATATGTTTTCGAATTCTTTGTGGATCTGTGTGATCTGGGGGAAATATGTCTCTCTAATATGGTTATACATTGGGCAGGAGGTTAGGAAGTGCAGCTCAGTTTCCACCTCATTTTGTGGGCAGTGAGCACATAGCCTGTCTTCTCTTGAGAGCCATGTCTGCCTACGGCGGCCTTTCTCAATAGCAAGGCTATGCTCACTGAGTCTGTACATAGTCAAAGCTTTCCTTAATTTTGGGTCAGTCACAGTGGTCAGGTATTCTGCCGCTGTGTACTCTCTGTGTAGGGCCAAATAGCATTCTAGTTTGCTCTGTTTTTTGTTAATTCTTTCCAATGTGTTAAGTAATTATCTTTTTGTTTTCTCATGATTTGGTTGGGTCTAATTGTGCTGTTGTCCTGGGGCTCTGTAGGGTGTGTTTGTGTTTGTGAACAGAGCCCCAGGACCAGTTTGCTTAGGGACTCTTCTCCAGGTTCATCTCTCTGTTTGTGATGGCTTTGTTATGGAAGGTTTGTGAATCGCTTCCTTTTAGGTGGTTGTAGAATTTAATGGCTCTTTTCTGGATTTTGATAATTAGTGGGTATCGGCCTAATTCTGCTCTGCATGCATTATTTGGTGTTTTACGTTGTACACGGAGGATATTTTTGCAGAATTCTGCGTGCAGAGTCTCAATTTGGTGTTTGTCCCATTTTGTGAAGTCTTGGTTGGTGAGCGGACCCCAGACCTCACAACCATAAAGGGCAATGGGCTCTATGACTGATTCAAGTATTTTTAGCCAAATCCTAATTGGTATGTTGAAATTTATGTTTCTTTTGATGGCATAGAATGCCCTTCTTGCCTTGTCTCTCAGATCGTTCACACCTTTGTGGAAGTTACCTGTGGCGCTGATGTTTAGGCCAAGGTATGTATAGTTTTTTGTGTGCTCTAGGGCAACAGTGTCGAGATGGAATTTGTATTTGTGGTCCTGGTCTCTCTCTCTCTCTCTCTCTCTCTCTCTCTCTCTCTCTCTCTCCCTCCCTCTTTCTCGCTCTCTTTCTCTTTCTCTTTCTCTTTCTCTCTCTCTCTCTCTCTCTCTCTCTCTCTCTCTCTCTCTCTCTCTCTCTCTCTCTCTCTCTTTCTCTCTCTCTCCCTCTTTCTCTCTCTCTCTCTCTCTTTCTCTCTCTCTCTTTTGACTATGGGTGTGCTAGGTGTGTGTGTGTGTGCCAGTGCCTTTTTGTGAGGATCCTACAGTTGTTAGTAGAACATGGTGACAGTACTGAGTACTGGGCAACAGCTGAGGAAGAGGGAGGAGTGTGTGTGAGAGAGTGCACACACACACACACACACACACACACACACACACACACACACACACACACACACACACACACACACACACACACACACACACACACACACACACACACACACACACTCACCTCCCCCTGTCCACGTTTCCTCCCTCCCACTATCCCATACCATCCTTCTCTCTATATCCCTCTATATCTCTATATCCCCTATATCCCTCTATATCCCTATATATCTCTATATCTCTCTCTATCTCTCTATATCCCCTATATCCCCCTATATCCCTTTTTATCTCTATATTTCTCTCTATATCTCTCTATATCCCCTATATCCCTCTATATCTCTCTATATCCCCTATATCCCTCTAAATATCCCTCTATATCTCTCTATATCTCTCTATATATCTCTCTATCTACCTCTATATCCCTCTATATCTCTATCTACCTCTATCTCTCTCTATATCTCTCTCTATATATCCTTCTATATCTCTCTATCTACCTCTATATCTCTCTATATCCCTCCATATCTCTCTATATCTCTCTCTATATATCTCTCTCTATATATCCCCTATATCCCTCTATATCTCTCTCTCTCTCTCTCTGTCTCTGAACATATATATATCAATATCCTCTATATCTCTCTATCCCTCTATCTCTCTCTATATCTCTCTATATCCCTCTATCTCTCTGTATCTCTACCCTCTATATATCTATCTCCCTATCTCTCTATATATCAGTCTCTCTATCCCACTATCCCTCTATCTCTCTGTATCTCTACCCCTCTATATCTCTATATCTCTCTCTATCTCTCTATATCCCCTATATCCCCCTATATCCCTTTTTATCTCTATATTTCTCTCTATATCTCTCTATATCCCCTATATCCCTCTATATCTCTCTATATCCCCTATATCCCTCTAAATATCCCTCTATATCTCTCTATATCTCTCTATATATCTCTCTATCTACCTCTATATCCCTCTATATCTCTATCTACCTCTATCTCTCTCTATATCTCTCTCTATATATCCTTCTATATCTCTCTATCTACCTCTATATCTCTCTATATCCCTCCATATCTCTCTATATCTCTCTCTATATATCTCTCTCTATATATCCCCTATATCTCTCTATCTCCATATCTCTCTATCTCTCTCTATATCTCTCTATCTCTCTCTCTATATCTCTATATATCCCTCTATATCTCTCTATATCTCTCTATCTCTCTCTATATATATCTCTCCCTATATCCCTCTATCTCTCTCTCTCTCTCTCTCTCTCTCTCTCTCTCTCTCTCTCTCTGAACATATATATATCAATATCCCTCTATATCTCTCTATATCCCCTATATCCCTCTAAATATCCCTCTATATCTCTCTATATCTCTCTATATATCTCTCTATCTACCTCTATATCCCTCTATATCTCTATCTACCTCTATCTCTCTCTATATCTCTCTCTATATATCCTTCTATATCTCTCTATCTACCTCTATATCTCTCTATATCCCTCCATATCTCTCTATATCTCTCTCTATATATCTCTCTCTATATATCCCCTATATCCCTCTATATCTCTCTCTCTCTCTCTCTGTCTCTGAACATATATATATCAATATCCCTCTATATCTCTCTATCCCTCTATCTCTCTCTATATCTCTCTATATCCCTCTATCTCTCTGTATCTCTACCCCTCTATATATCTATCTCCCTATCTCTCTATATATCAGTCTCTCTATCCCACTATCCCTCTATCTCTCTGTCCCTCTATCTCTCTCTATATCTTTCCCTCTAATCCTCTATCCCTCTATCCCACTATCCCTCTATCTCTCTGTCCCTCTATCTCTCTCTATATCTTTCCCTCTAATCCTCTATCCCTCTATCTCTCTATCCCTCTATCTCTCTGTCCCTCTATATATCTATCTCTCTATATATCGTTCCCTCTATCCCTCTATCTCTCTATCCCTCTATCTCTCTGTCCCTCTATATATCTATCTCTCTATCTCTCTATCTCTCTCTCTATCCCTCTACCCCTCTACCCCTCTATCTCTCTCCCCTGTGTCCTCTCATATCCTTAACCCACCAAGTCTAGGTCCCCCTCCCCCTCCCCCTCCCCCCTCCCCCTCTCCACACCACTGCTACTCTCTGTTGTCATCTATGATTAGTCAGTTTAATAACTTGACCTACATGTACATACTACCTCAACTAACCGGTGCCCCCCGCACATTGACTCTGTATTGGTAACACCCTGTATATAGTCTCGCTATTGTTATTTCACTGCTGCTCTTTAATTACTTGTTACTTTTATCTCTTATTCTACCTCATATTTTTTTGGGGGAAACTGCATTGTTGGTTAGGGGCTCGTAAGTAAGCATTTCACTGTAAGGTCTACACCTGTTGTATTCGGCGCATGTGGCTAATAAAATTAGATTTGATTTGATTTATAGACCCAAGTGTGCCCCTAATGACAGCATATTCCCTATGTAGTGCACTACTTTTGACCAGGGCACATAGGGCTCTGTGCCAAAAGTAGTGCACACCGAATAGGTCCTTTCCCCACGTCTCCCCTGTCCTGTCATATACCCCCACAGGTCACCGGTTCAGCTGTGGGGTTCAAGCCCCTCCCTCCCTCCTCCCTCCCTCCCTCCCTCCCTCCCTCCCTCCCTCCCTCCCTCCCTCCCTCCCTCCCTCCCTCCCCTGTCTCCCACCTTACCCACGTTGGCCATTAACACTTTCATTCCTCACGGCCCCTCAAACAGCCGGGGCTTACAGGAGTCACATAAATCACCACCAGGACAGAGTAAAGCATGGAGTCAGACGTCTCTTCATGGTTGACTTCATAATGGAACCCTATTACCTATGGGTCCTGGTCTTAAGTAGTGCACTTCCCTGGTCTAAAGTAGTGCACTACCCTATGGGTCCTGGTCTAAAGTAGTGCACTTCCCTGATCTACCCTATGGGTCCTGGTCTAAAGTAGTGCACTTCCCTGGTCTAAAGTAGTGCACTACCCTATGGGTCTTGGTCTAAAGTAGTGCACTTCCCTGGTCTACCCTATGGGTCCTGGTCTTAAGTAGTGCACTTCCCTGGTCTAAAGTAGTGCACTACCCTATGGGTCCTGGTCTAAAGTAGTGCACTTCCCTGATCTGCCCTATGGGTCCTGGTCTAAAGTAGTGCACTTCCCTGGTCTACCCTATGGGTCCTGGTCTTAAGTAGTGCACTTCCCTGGTCTAAAGTAGTGCACTACCCTATGGGTCCTGGTCTAAAGTAGTGCACTTCCCTGATCTACCCTATGGGTCCTGGTCTAAAGTAGTGCACTTCCCTGGTCTACCCTATGGGTCCTGGTCTAAAGTAGTGCACTTCCCTGGTCTAAAGTAGTGCACTACCCTATGGGTCCTGGTCTAAAGTAGTGCACTTCCCTGATCTACCCTATGGGTCCTGGTCTAAAGTAGTGCACTTCCCTGGTCTAAAGTAGTGCACTACCCTATGGGTCCTGGTCTAAAGTAGTGCACTTCCCTGGTCTACCCTATGTGTCCTGGTCTAAAGTAGTGCACTTCCCTGGTCTACCCTATGGGCCCTGGTCTAAAGTAGTGCACTACCCTGGTCTACCCTATGGGTCCTGGTCTAAAGTAGTGCACTACTCTATGGGTCCTGGTCTAAAGTAGTGCACTTCCCTGGTCTACCCTATGGGTCCTGGTCTAAAGTAGTGCACTTCCCTGGTCTACCCTATGGGTCCTGGTCTAAAGTAGTGCACTTCCCTGGTCTACCCTATGGGTCCTGGTCTAAAGTAGTGCACTACCCTGGTCTACCCTATGTGTCCTGGTCTAAAGTAGTGCACTTCCCTGGTCTACCCTATGGGTCCTGGTCTAAAGTAGTGCACTACCCTGGTCTACCCTATGGGTCCTGGTCTAAAGTAGTGCACTACCCTGGTCTACCCTATGGGTCCTGGTCTATAGTAGTGCACTACCCTGGTCTAAAGTAGTGCACTACCCTGGTCTACCCTATGGGTCCTGGTCTAAAGTAGTGCACTACTCTATGGGTCCTGGTCTATAGTAGTGCACTACCCTATGGGTCCTGGTCTAAAGTAGTGTACTACCCTGGTCTAAAGTAGTGCACTACCCTATGGGTCCTGGTCTATAGTAGTGCACTACCCTATGGGTCCTGGTCTAAAGTAGTGTATTCCCCTGGTCTAAAGTAGTGCACTACCCTATGGGTCCTGGTCTAAAGTAGTGCACTACCCTATGGGTCCTGGTCTATAGTAGTGCACTACCCTGGTCTATAGTAGTGCACTACCCTGGTCTAAAGTAGTGCACTACCCTGGTCTATAGTAGTGCACTACCCTGGTCTAAAGTAGTGCACTACCCTGGTCTATAGTAGTGCACTTCCCTGGTCTACCCTATGGGTCCTGGTCTAAAGTAGTGCACTACCCTGGTCTACCCTATGGGTCCTGGTCTAAAGTAGTGCACTACCCTGGTCTACCCTATGGGTCCTGGTCTATAGTAGTGCACTACCCTGGTCTAAAGTAGTGCACTACCCTGGTCTATAGTAGTGCACTACCCTGGTCTAAAGTAGTGCACTACCCTGGTCTATAGTAGTGCACTACCCTGGTCTATAGTAGTGCACTACCCTGGTCTATAGTAGTGCACTACCCTGGTCTATAATAGTGCACTACCCTGGTCTATAGTAGTGCACTACCCTGGTCTAAAGTAGTGCACTACCCTGGTCTATAGTAGTGCACTACCCTGGTCTAAAGTAGTGCACTACCCTGGTCTATAGTAGTGCACTACCCTGGTCTAAAGTAGTGCACTACCCTGGTCTATAGTAGTGCACTACCCTGGTCTATAGTAGTGCACTACCCTGGTCTACCATATGGGCCTTGGTCTAAAGTAGTGCACTACCCTGGTCTATAGTAGTGCACTACCCTGGTCTACCCTATGGGTCCTGGTCTAAAGTAGTGCACTACTCTATGGGTCCTGGTCTATAGTAGTGCACTACCCTATGGGTCCTGGTCTAAAGTAGTGTACTACCCTGGTCTAAAGTAGTGCACTACCCTGGTCTATAATAGTGCACTACCCCAATGGGCCCTGGTCTAAAGTAGTGCACTATCCTGGTCTACCCTATGGGTCCTGGTCTATAATAGTGCACTACCCTATGGGTCCTGGTCTAAAGTAATGCACTACCCTGGTCTAAAGTAGTGCACTACCCTGGTCTATAATAGTGCACTACCCCTATGGGCCCTGGTCTAAAGTAGTGCACTACCCCTATGGGCCCTGGTCTATAGTAGTGCACTATCCTGGTCTACCCTATGGGTCCTGGTCTATAATAGTGCACTACCCCTATGGGTCCTGGTCTAAAGTAATGCACTACCCTGGTCTAAAGTAGTGCACTACCCTGGTCTATAATAGTGCACTACCCCTATGGGCCCTGGTCTAAAGTAGTGCACTACCCCTATGGGCCTTGGTCTATAGTAGTGCACTACCCTATGGGTCCTGGTCTATAGTAGTGCACTACCCTGGTCTATAGTAGTGCACTACCCTGGTCTATAATAGTGCACTACCCTGGTCTATAGTAGTGCACTACCCTGGTCTAAAGTAGTGCACTACCCTGATCTATAGTAGTGCACTTCCCTGGTCTACCCTATGGGTCCTGGTCTAAAGTAGTGCACTACCCTGGTCTACCCTATGGGTCCTGGTCTATAGTAGTGCACTACCCTGGTCTAAAGTAGTGCACTACCCTGGTCTATAGTAGTGCACTACCCTGGTCTAAAGTAGTGCACTACCCTGGTCTATAGTAGTGCACTACCCTGGTCTATATTAGTGCACTACCCTGGTCTATAGTAGTGCACTACCCTGGTCTATAATAGTGCACTACCCTGGTCTATAGTAGTGCACTACCCTGGTCTAAAGTAGTGCACTACCCTGGTCTATAGTAGTGCACTACCCTGGTCTAAAGTAGTGCACTACCCTGGTCTATAGTAGTGCACTACCCTGGTCTATAGTAGTGCACTACCCTGGTCTAAAGTAGTGCACTACCCTGGTCTATAGTAGTGCACTACCCTGGTCTATAGTAGTGCACTACCCTGGTCTACCATATGGGCCTTGGTCTAAAGTAGTGCACTACCCTGGTCTATAGTAGTGCACTACCCTGGTCTACCCTATGGGTCCTGGTCTAAAGTAGTGCACTACCCTGGTCTATAGTAGTGCACTATCCTGGTCTACCCTATGGGTCCTGGTCTATAATAGTGCACTACCCCTATGGGTCCTGGTCTAAAGTAATGCACTACCCTGGTCTAAAGTAGTGCACTACCCTGGTCTATAATAGTGCACTACCCCTATGGGCCCTGGTCTAAAGTAGTGCACTACCCCTATGGGCCTTGGTCTATAGTAGTGCACTACCCTGGTCTAAAGTAGTGCACTACCCTGGTCTATAGTAGTGCACTACCCCTATGGGTCCTGGTCTAAAGTAGTGCACTACCCCTATGGGTCCTGGTCTAAAGTAGTGCACTACCCCTATGGGTCCTGGTCTATCGTAGTGCACTACCCCTATGGGCCTTGGTCTATAGTAGTGCACTACCCTGGTCTAAAGTATTGTAGTACCCTATGGTTCCTGGTCTAAAGTAGTGCACTACCCCTATGGGCCTTGGTCTATAGTAGTGCACTACCCTGGTCTAAAGTATTGTAGTACCCTATGGTTCCTGGTCTAAAGTAGTGCACTACCCCTATGGGTCCTGGTCTAAAGTAGTGCACTACCCCTATGGGCCCTGGTCTAAAGTAGTGCACTACCCTATGGGTCCTGGTCTAAAGTAGTGCACTACCCCTATGGGTCCTGGTCTAAAGTAGTGCACTACCCTATGGGTCCTGGTCTAAAGTAGTGCACTACCCCTATGGGTCCTGGTCTAAAGTAGTGCACTACCCCTATGGGTCCTGGTCTAAAGTAGTGCACTACCCTATGGGTCCTGGTCTAAAGTAGTGCACTACCCCTATGGGTCCTGGTCTAAAGTAGTGCACTACCCCTATGGGACCTGGTCTAAAGTAATGCACTACCCTATGGGCCCTGGTCTATCGTAGTGCACTACCCCTATGGGTCCTGGTCTAAAGTAGTGCACTACCCTGGTCTAAAGTAGAGCACTACCCTGGTCTATAATAGTGCACTACTCCTATGGGCCCTGGTCTAAAGTAGTGCACTACCCCTATGGGTCCTGGTCTATAGTAGTGCACTACCCTGGTCTAAAGTAGTGCACTACCCCTATGGGTCCTGGTCTAAAGTAGTGCACTACCCCTATGGGTCCTGGTCTAAAGTAGTGCACTACCCTGGTCTAAAGTAGTGCACTACCCTGGTCTACCCTATGGGCCTTGGTCTATAGTAGTGCACTACCCTGGTCTAAAGTAGTGCACTACCCTGGTCTACCCTATGG
>NC_068424.1:5815325-5822825 GCF_023373465.1 Oncorhynchus keta | reverse complement strand
GAGAGAGAGAGAGAGAGAGAGAGAGAGAGAGAGAGAGCAGAGAGAGAGAGAGAGAGAGAGAGAGAGAGGAGAGAGAAAGAGAGAGAGCAGAGAGAGAAAGAGAGAGAGGAGAGAGAAAGAGAGAGAGGAGAGAGAGAGAGAGAGAGGAGAGCGCAAGAGAGAGAGAGAGAGAGAGAGAGAGAGAGAGAGAGAGAGAGACAGAGCAGAGAGAGAAAGAGAGAGAGAGAGAGAGGAGAGAGAGAGAGGAGAGCGCAAGAGAGAGAGAGAGATGCAATGAAAAACAGTCTGACGAAAGGTGATGGAGAAAGAAGAGAGAGAGGAGGCCAGTGTTGTCGAGTAGTGAACTACATGTAGCAGTAGCTTGATGGTAGTTGTTGCAGTAGCTTGATGGTAGTTGTTGCAGTAGCTTGATGGTAGTTGTTGCAGTAGCTTGATGGTAGTTGTTGCAGTAGCTTGATGGTAGTTGTTACAGTAGCTTGATGGTAGTTGTTGCAGTAGCTTGATGGTAGTTGTTGCAGTAGCTTGATGGTAGTTGTTACAGTAGCTTGATGGCAGTTGTTGCAGTAGCTTGATGGTAGTTGTAGCAGTAGCTTGATGGTAGTTGTTGCAGTAGCTTGATGGTAGTTGTTGCAGTAGCTTGATGGTAGTTGTAGCAGTAGCTTGATGGTAGTTGTTGCAGTAGCTTGATGGTAGTTGTTGCAGTAGCTTGATGGTAGTTGTTGCAGTAGCATGATGGTAGTTGTTGCAGTAGCTTGATGGTAGTTGTTGCAGTAGCTTGATGGTAGTTGTTGCAGTAGCTTGATGGTAGTTGTTGAAGTAGCTTGATGGTAGTTGTTACAGTAGCTTGATGGTAGTTTTCATGTAGTTAGTAACTTTTTCCCATGTAGTGTTGTAGCTAACATCTGGAACTACACACTACTGTTTTACCATGTAGCGGTGTAGCTAACTACTGTAACTACACACACTACTGTTTTACCATGTAGCTAACTACTGGAACTACACACTACTGTATTACCATGTAGCTAACTACTGTAACTACACACACTACTGTTTTACCATGTAGCTAACTACTGGAACTACACACTACTGTATTACCATGTAGCTAACTACTGGAACTACACACTACTGTATTACCATGTAGCTAACTACTGGAACTACACACTACTGTATTACCATGTAGCTAACTACTGGAACTACACACTACTGTATTACCATGTAGCTAACTACTGGAACTACACACTACTGTATTACCATGTAGCTAACTACTGGAACTACACACTACTGTATTACCATGTAGCTAACTACTGGAACTACACACTACTGTATTACCATGTAGCAGTGTAGCTAACTACTGTAACTACACACTACTGTATTACCATGTAGCTAACTACTGAAACTACACACTACTGTTTTACCATGTAGCTAACTACTGAAACTACACACTACTGTTTTACCATGTAGCTAACTACTGGAACTACACACTACTGTATTACCATGTAGCTAACTACTGGAACTACACACTACTGTTTTACCATGTAGCTAACTACTGAAACTACACACTACTGTTTTACCATGTAGAGGTGTAGCTAACTACCGGAACTACACACTACTGTATTACCATGTAGCGGTGTAGCTAACTACTGGAACTACACACTACTTACTACTAGCTACACCGTTCTTGCAATTTTGTAGTCAGATTGAGATACAATATTACGAAGTAGTTTGGATTTGAGTGAATTTACCTTTTTCCATGAAACTTTATTTAAGTAGACTGTTATTCCCCCTTAAGTGTAGCTTAACGTCTTCCATTGTTGAGTAATTGGTACTATATTTTATGTATATTTTATATATATTTTATATATATATATATTTTTTTTCACCGAGTAGCTTCCCCAGCACCAGAACAAGGGGAAGTGGATATATTGTGGTTTAATTGCAGTATCCATGTTATAGGAACGTGTACAGCCATAACTCTTCATACGGTGACCATTATAATGTTTTTACCCAGACAGGACACCAGGTGGGGGTTTCCTCAGAGTGGGCTGACGAGACAAAGACTGTGTGAGTGTGTGTGTGTGTGTGTGTGTGTGTGTGTGTGTGTGTGTGTGTGTGTGTGTGTGTGTGTGTGGACAGGTGGTGAGCATCCCTGGCTTTAATCTGTAGGCATCTGTGTGTGGGAAGAACCAGCTGGAGGGACTTGGACAGACAGTCAACTGGGAACACACACACACACGCACACGCACACGCACACGCACACGCACACGCACACACATCGGGAGTCCAGATGCTACCGCGGACTGTGATCAAGTCCTACATTTGTGTGTGTGTGTGTGTTGAATTGGAAGTGTTGGGGAAAATAAAGTATTGAAGACAAGAAGAGAGGTACTTGTGTGCATTATATTACGACCCCATAATGCATTTGAGTCATTAAGTAGACTCTTATCCAGGGGACTTACTCTCAGTACATTCATCTCCAGATAGCTAGGTGGACCAGTCATAGTCAATACATTCATCTTCAGATAGCTAGGTGGACCAGTCATCCGGGTTGGAGCGAGCGGTCGCATCGCACTTCGCTCCGCAGGTAGTATAACTTTTTCATTACATTTCATTATAATACAACGGTTGATCTGTCTAATCTTAGCAATTTCTTCTTAGCTAGCTACATAGCCGTCCTTGTATCAGAGATAATTGCATAATTATCGTATTTCGTCGCCCTAACGTAGCCTTCACTGCTATTCGCCCAACAGCTAGCAAACGCTAGCAAACGCCCACAGATTAGCACCACTGTAGTGTTATTACACTATTACACTCTACTGAACGACTTGATTAGTTTAGTGTTAGCCAGCTACATAGCTGTCTTTGTATCCAAGATAATTGTGTAGTTTAGAGTGTGTAGTCTTGGAGTGATCATCTTAATTTACCGAGGTTAGCTAGCCAGCTATTTGTCGTCCTTAACGTAGGAGACTCTGCTAGCTAGCCAACAGCTAACAGCTAGCCAACGTCTACTGAACAGTACTCAACAACCCGGTCGCATTCACAGGTAGTATCACATTTTCATTTCATTTCATTACAGTACAACGGTTTGATTTGTTTGATCGTAGCTAGCTACATAGCTAGCTACATAGCCGTCTTTGTATCAAAGGTAATTGTGTAGTCTAGAGCGATTTTCTAGGTTAGCTAGCCAGCTATTGTCGTTCTCTTAACGCAACGTAACGTAAACAACACTGCTAGCTAGCCAGCTAGCCCCCGAATAGCAGCACTGCAGAAACTATTACACTCAACGGAACGACTTGATTAGTGTAGTGTCAACAACGCAGCTACTGCCAGCTAGCCTACTTCAGCAGTACTGTATCATTTTAATCATTTTAGTCAATAAGATTCTTGCTACGTAAGCTTAACTTTCTGAACATTCGAGACGTGTAGTCCACTTGTCATTCCAATCTCCTTTGCATTAGCGTAGCCTCTTCTGTAGCCTGTCAACTATGTGTCTGTCTATCCCTGTTCTCTCCTCTCTGCACAGACCATACAAACGCTCCACACCGCGTGGCCGCGGCCACCCTAATCTGGTGGTCCCAGCGCGCACGACCCACGTGGAGTTCCAGGTCTCCGGTAGCCTCTGGAACTGCCGATCTGCGGCCAACAAGGCAGAGTTCATCTCAGCCTATGCCTCCCTCCAGTCCCTCGACTTCTTGGCACTGACGGAAACATGGATCACCACAGATAACACTGCTACTCCTACTGCTCTCTCCTCGTCCGCCCACGTGTTCTCGCACACCCCGAGAGCTTCTGGTCAGCGGGGTGGTGGCACCGGGATTCTCACCTCTCCCAAGTGGTCATTCTCTCTTTCTCCCCTCACCCATCTGTCTATCGCCTCCTTTGAATTCCATGCTGTCACAGTTACCAGCCCTTTCAAGCTTAACATCCTTATCATTTATCGCCCTCCAGGTTCCCTCGGAGAGTTCATCAATGAGCTTGATACCTTGATAAGCTCCTTTCCTGAGGACGGCTCACCTCTCACAGTGCTGGGCGACTTTAACCTCCCCACGTCTACCTTTGACTCATTCCTCTCTGCCTCCTTCTTTCCACTCCTCTCCTCTTTTGACCTCACCCTCTCACCTTCCCCCTACTCACAAGGCAGGCAATACGCTCGACCTCATCTTTACTAGATGCTGTTCTTCCACTAACCTCATTGCAACTCCCCTCCAAGTCTCCGACCACTACCTTGTATCCTTTTCCCTCTCGCTCTCATCTAACACCTCCCACACTGCCCCTACTCGGATGGTATCGCGCCGTCCCAACCTTCGCTCCCTCTCCCCCGCTACTCTCTCCTCTTCCATCCTATCATCTCTTCCCTCTGCTCATACCTTCTCCAACCTATCTCCTGATTCTGCCTCCTCAACCCTCCTCTCCTCCCTTTCTGCATCCTTTGACTCTCTATGTCCCCTATCCTCCAGGCCGGCGCGGTCCTCCCCTCCCGCCCCGTGGCTCGACGACTCATTGCGAGCTCACAGAACAGGGCTCCGGGCAGCTGAGCGGAAATGGAGGAAAACTCGCCTCCCTGCGGACCTGGCATCCTTTCACTCCCTCCTCTCTACATTTTCCTCCTCTGTCTCTGCTGCTAAAGCCATTTTCTACCACTCTAAATTCCAAGCATCTGCCTCTAACCCTAGGAAGCTCTTTGCCACCTTCTCCTCACTCCTGAATCCTCCTCCCCCCCCCCCCCCTCCCTCTCTGCAGACGACTTCGTCAACCATTTTGAAAAGAAGGTCGACGACATCCGATCCTCGTTTGCTAAGTCAAACGGCACCGCTGGTTCTGCTCACATTGCCCTACCCTGTGCTCTGACCTCTTTCTCCCCTCTCTCCCCAGATGAAATCTCGCGTCTTGTGACGGCCGGCCGCCCAACAACCTGCCCGCTTGACCCTATCCCCTCCTCTCTTCTCCAGACCATTTCCGGAGACCTCCTCCCTTACCTCACCTCGCCCATCAACTCATCCCTGACCGCTGGCTACGTCCCTTCCGTCCTCAAGAGAGCGAGAGTTGCACCCCTTCTGAAAAAACCTACACTCAATCCCTCCGATGTCAACAACTACAGACCAGTATCCCTTCTTTCTTTTCTCTCCAAAACTCTTGAACGTGCCGTCCTTGGCCAGCTCTCCCACTATCTCTCTCTGAATGACCTTCTTGATCCAAATCAGTCAGGTTTCAAGACTAGTCATTCAACTGAGATTGCTCTTCTCTGTATCACGGAGGCGCTCCGCACCACTAAAGCTAACTCTCTCTCCTCTGCTCTCATCCTTCTAGACCTATCGGCTGCCTTCGATACTGTGAACCATCAGATCCTCCTCTCCACCCTCTCCGAGTTGGGCATCTCCGGCGCGGCCCACGCTTGGATTGCGTCCTACCTGACAGGTCGCTCCTACCAGGTGGCGTGGCGAGAATCTGTCTCCTCACCACGCGCTCTCACCACTGGTGTCCCCAGTGCTCTGTTCTAGGCCCTCTCCTATTCTCGCTATACACCAAGTCACTTGGCTCTGTCATAACCTCACATGGTCTCTCCTATCATTGCTATGCAGACGACACACAATTAATCTTCTCCTTTCCCCCTTCTGATGACCAGGTGGCGAATCGCATCTCTGCATGTCTGGCAGACATATCAATGTGGATGACGGATCACCACCTCAAGCTGAACCTCGGCAAGACGGAGCTGCTCTTCCTCCCGGGGAAGGACTGCCCGTTCCATGATCTCGCCATCACGGTTGACAACTCCATTGTCTCCTCCCAGAGCGCTAAGAACCTTGGCGTGATCCTGGACAACACCCTGTCGTTCTCAACTAACATCAAGGCGGTGGCCCGTTCCTGTAGGTTCATGCTCTACAACATCCGCAGAGTACGACCCTGCCTCACACAGGAAGCGGCGCAGGTCCTAATCCAGGCACTTGTCATCTCCCGTCTGGATTACTGCAACTCGCTGTTGGCTGGGCTCCCTGCCTGTGCCATTAAACCCCTACAACTCATCCAGAACGCCGCAGCCCGTCTGGTGTTCAACCTTCCCAAGTTCTCTCACGTCACCCCGCTCCTCCGCTCTCTCCACTGGCTTCCAGTTGAAGCTCGCATCCACTACAAGACCATGGTGCTTGCCTACGGAGCTGTGAGGGGAACGGCACCTCAGTACCTCCAGGCTCTGATCAGGCCCTACACCCAAACAAGGGCACTGCGTTCATCCACCTCTGGCCTGCTCGCCTCCCTACCACTGAGGAAGTACAGTTCCCGCTCAGCCCAGTCAAAACTGTTCGCTGCTCTGGCCCCCAATGGTGGAACAAACTCCCTCACGACGCCAGGACAGCGGAGTCAATCACCACCTTCCGGAGACACCTGAAACCCCACCTCTTTAAGGAATACCTAGGATAGGATAAGTAATCCTTCTCACCCCCCTTTAAGATTTAGATGCACTATTTTAAAGTGACTATTCTACTGGATGTCATAAGGTGAATGCACCAATTTGTAAGTCGCTCTGGATAAGAGCGTCTGCTAAATGACTTAAATGTAAATATAAAATGTCATAGTCAGTACATTCCTCTACAGATAGCTAGGTGGACCGGTCATAGTCAGTACATTCATCTCCAGATAGCTTGGTAGACCAGTCATAGTCAGTACATTCATCTACAGATAGCTAGGTGGACCAGTCATAGTCAGTACATTCATCTCCAGATAGCTAGGTGGACCAGTCATAGTCAGTACATTCATCTTCAGATAACTAGGTGGACCAGTCATAGTCAGTACATTCATCTTCAGATAGCTAGGTGGACCAGTAAGAGTCAGTACATTCATCTACAGATAGCTTGGTGGACCAGTCATAGTCAGTACATTCATCTACAGATAGCTAGGTTGGACAACCACATATCACAGTCATAATCAGTTGAATCAGATGCTAAGCTACAGGACTGTTTTGCTGTCACAGACTGGAATATTTTCTAGGAATCTTCCGATGACATTGAGGAATTCACCACATCAGTTACTGGCTTCATCAATAAGTGCATTGATGACGTCGTCCTCCACAGTGACCGTACGTACAAACCCCAACCAGAAGCCATGGATTACAGGCAACATCCGCACTGAGCTAAAGGCTCAAGCTGCCGCTTTCAAGGAGCTGGACTCTAACCCGGAAGCTTATAAGAAATCCTGCTATGACCTCCGACTAACCATAAAACAGGCAACGAGTCAGTACAGGACTAAGATCGAATCATACTACACCGGCTCTGACACTCGTCAGATGTAGTAGGGCCTGCAAACCATTACAGATTACAAAGGGAAGTACAGCCAAGAGCTGCCCAGTGACACGAGCCTACCAGACGAGCTGAACTACTTCTATGCTCGCTTCGAGGCAAATAACACTGGAACATGCATGAGAGCACAAGCTGTTCCGGACGACTGTGTGATCACGCTCTGAGTAAGACCTTTAAACAGGTCAACATTCACAAGGCCGCAGGGCCAGATGGA
>NC_068424.1:5770325-5810325 GCF_023373465.1 Oncorhynchus keta | reverse complement strand
AAAAATGGGTCAATGTTTTGATAATATTTCTTACTGTGGAAAACAAATATGTCTGACAAAAAGGTTACCATGACAACAGTGCCATTCAGAGCCACCAATCCATCGGCTCTAAATGAGTAGAAGTAATAAGCATTCTTTTCTGACATGTCCTTGTTTATAGCAGTTCAGCTCTAGCATGTAAAGAGAGACACATGGAAGTACTTCTCTTCCCTGGAATAAAGTAACTAAGAATCTCTCTGTCTCTCCCTCTCTCTCTCTCTCTCTCTCTCTCTCTCTCTCTCTCTCTCTCTCTCTCTCTCTCTCTCTCTCTCTCCCTCCCTCCCTCTTCCCCCTCCCCCTCTCTTGCTCCCTCCATTCCCCCCTCTCTCTCGCTTACTTCACCTCTGCCCACCCCCCCCTCTCTCTCTCTCTTACTTCACCTCCGCCCACACTCTCTCCCCCCTCTCTCTCTCTTACTTCACCTCCACTCACCCTCTCTCCCCCTCTCTCTCTCTCTTACTTCACCTCCGCCCACCCTCTATCCCCCTCTCTCTCTCTCTCTCTCTTTCTCTCTCTCTCTCTCTCTCTCTCTCTCTCTCTCTCTCTCTCTCTCTCTCTCTCTCTCTCTCTCTCTCTCTCTCTCTCTCTCCCCCTCTCTCTCTCTTCTCCACCTCCACCTACCCTCTCTCCCCCTCTCCCTCTCTTACTTCTCCTCTCTTACCCACCCTCCGCCCCCCCTCTCCCCTCTCTCTCTCCTTCTCTTTCTCTTACTTCACCTCCGCCCACCCTCTCTCCCCTCTCTCTCCTTACTTCACCTCTCTCTCTCTCTTACTTCACCTCCGCCCACCCTCTCTCCCCTCTCTCTCCTTCTCTCTCTCTCTCTCTCTTACTTCACCTCCGCCCGCTCTCTCTCCTCCCTCTCTCTCTCTCCCTCTCTCTTACTTCACCTCCGCCCGCCCTCTCTCCCCCCTCTCCCTCTCTCTCTCTCCCTCTCTCTTTCTTCACCTCCGCCCCTCCCTCTTACCCCTTCTCTCTTTTTCTCCCTCCTTTCTCCCTTCTCCTCTACTTGTTAAAAACCGTCCCCCAGCCCAGCTTCCTTGCATGTCAGTCGATCATCGCTTCAACTTGACATCCTGACCCGAACATTACATTTTATTGATCTTCATTTTATTTGGATGTAAGGAACTCTTAGCTCTTTTAAATTAATCCAGGTTAATAAGACCTGGAGCTCGTCCCCCCCCGCTCCACCCCCCACACACACAGCATGAATAGAGCTCTCTGTTAGTCCATCCTATCCATGGCCCCAGCCGGCCGAGGCTCGGCCACCCAGCTTTATGGGAATCTGCAGTGAATTAGAAAATCTGTCAATGGGAGAGAGAGGAGGGCGAGGAATTGGGGGGAGTGAGCGGACGGGCCGGTGTAGATATACCGTGTCGCTATACCTGTAAAAGCTCTTTTGTCCATTATCTCCCCTGTTGGTCGGCTTACCTGGACAGGGTCAAGCTGGAGGTCAATAGCTTGGCCAGCAGGCCGATTCATGGCTGACTGAGGGGGTTGGGGAGAGGCTGGTGAGGTGTAGGGGTGTGGGGAGAGGCTGAGGGGAGCTATTGTTAATAGCCCCTATATATATATATATATATATATATATATATATATATATATATATATATATATATATATATATATATATAAAGAAAGAGGGAGAGAGAGAGAGAGAGAGAGAGACTCAACCATTCAGTTAGTCAGTCAACCATTCAGTTAGTCAGCCAGTCAACCATTCAGTTGGTCAGTCAGACAGTCATTTCCGGTCACAACTTGCAGACTTGTTTTGTTGCCAACCTATTTTGCTACCTGACAACTTTACGGTTTTTACTTTTTAATTACCGTTTATATATATTTTTTTTTCCTCAACTTTTCACTCCGGACGCTTTATCTGGACACGATTCGTCAGGACCTCCAACAGCCGAAGCTAAGTAGTAACATTAACATGATGCCTTCTAATTGCAGCCGCTGTGCTCGCCTTACGGCGAGGATAGCTGTACTGCAAGCCCAGCTTCAGACGCAATCGTTAGGCAAGGGTAATTTCAGTGTAGGAAAGGATGAAACAGCGTCTGTGCCACCAGTAAGTACAGATAGTAGTATAGTAGGAAAGCTCAACCAGTGTTGCTCATTCAGCCGACAGAAACTTTCAACCGGTTTTCCCCATTAAGCAGCGGGTCGGAGTCAGAGGCCGAGTCTTCTCTGGTCTCTACTCCTCCCGTTACGGGGTCTGAGACGCAGAAGCTTCCCACCATTAGATCTGACAAATTGAAAACTCTAGTCATTGGCGACTCCATTACCCGCAGTATTGGACTTAAAACGAATCATCCAGCAATCATACACTGTTTACCAGGGGGCAGGGCTACCGACGTTAAGGCTAATCTGAAGATGGTGCTGGCTAAGGCTAAAACTGGCGAGTGTAGAAGGTACAGAGATATTGTTGTCCACGTCGGCACCAACGATGTTAAGAGGAAACAGTCAGAGGTCACCAAGCGCAACATAACTTCAACATGTAAATCAGCTAGAAAGATGTGTCGGCATCGAGTAATTGTCTCTGGCCCCCTCCCAGTTAGGGGGAGAGATGAGCTCTACAGCAGAGTCTCACAACTCAATCGCTGGTTGAAAACTGTTTTCTGCCCCTCCCAAAAGATAGAATTTGTAGATAATTGGCCCTCTTTCTGGGACTCACCCACAAACAGGACCAAGCCTGACCTGCTGAGGAGTGACGGACTCCATCCTAGCTGGAGGGGTGCTCTCATCTTATCTACCAACATAGACAGGGCTCTAACTCCTCTAGCTCCACAATGAAATAGGGTGCAGGCCAGGCAGCAGGCTGTTAGCCAGCCTGCCAGCATAGTGGAGTCTGCCACTAGCACAGTCAGTGTAGTCAGCTCAGCTATCACCATTGAGACCGTGTCTGTGCCTCGACCTAGGTTGGGCAAAACTAAACATGGCGGTGTTCGCCTTAGCAATCTCACTAGGATAAAGACCACCTCCATTCCTGTCATTATTGAAAGAGATCATGATACCTCACATCTAAAAATAGGGCTACTTAATGTTAGATCCCTTACTTCAAAGGCAATTATAGTCAATGAACTAATCACTGATCATAATCTTGATGTGATTGGCCTGACTGAAACATGGCTTAAGCCTGATGAATTTACTGTGTTAAATGAGGCCTCACCCCCTGGCTACACTAGTGACCATATCCCCCGTGCATCCCGCAAATCGGAGGTGTTGCTAACATTTAAGATAGCAAATTTCAATTTACCAAAATAAAATGACGTTTTCGTCTTTTGAGCTTCTAGTCATGAAATCTATGCAGCCTACTTAATCACTTTTTATAGCTACTGTTTACAGGCCTCCTGGGCCATATACAGCGTTTCTCACTGAGTTCCCTGAATTCCTATCGGACCTTGTAGTCATAGTAGATCATATTCTAATCTTTGGTGACTTTAATATTCACGTGGAAAAGTCCACAGACCCACTCCAAAAGGCTTTCGGAGCCATCATCGACTCAGTGGGTTTTGTCCAACATGTCTCTGGACCCACTCACTGTCACAGTCATACGCTGGACCTAGTTTTGTCCCATGGAATAAATGTTGTGGATCTTAATGTTTTTCCTCATAATCCTGGACTATCGGACCACCATTTTATTACGTTTGCAATTGCAACAAATAATCTGCTCAGACCCCAACCAAGGACCATCAAAAGTCGTGCTATAAATTCACAGACAACACAAAGATTCCTTGATGTCCTTCCAGACTCCCTCTGCCTACCCAAGGACACCAGAAGACAAAAATCAGTTCACCACCTAACTGAGGAACTCAATTTAACCTTGCGCAATACCCTAGATGCAGTTGCACCTAAAAACAGTGTTCTAGTGTTCAAAACTAAAAACATTTCTCATAGAATGTATGAAACTAGCTTTGGATCCCTGGTACATTTCTCAGAAAATACCCGAGCTCTGAAGCAAGCTTCCAGAAAATTGGAACGGAAATGGCGCCACACCAAACTGGAAGTCTTCCGACTAGCTTGGAAAGACGGTACCGTGCTGTACTGAAGAGCCCTTTCTGCTGCTCGATCATCCTATTTGTCTAACTTAATTGAGGAAAATAAGAACAATCCGAAATTCCTTTTTGATACTGTCGCAAAACTAACTAAAAAGCAGCATTCCCCAAGAGAGGATGACTTTGACTTTAGCAGTGATAAATTCATGAACTTCTTTGAGGAAAAGATTATGATTATTAGAAAGCAAATTACGGACTCCTTAAATCTGCATGTTCCTTCAAAGCTCAGTTGTCCTGAGTCTGCACAACTCTGCCAGGACCTTGGATCAAGAGAGACGCTCAAGTGTTTTAGTACTATATCTCTTGACACAATGATGAAAATAATCATGGCCTCTAAACCTTCAAGCTGCATACTGGACCCTATTCCAACTAAACTACTGAAAGAGCTGCTTCCTGTGCTTGGCCCTCCTATGTTGAACATAATAAACGGCTCTCTATCCACCAGATGTGTACCAAACTCACTAAAAGTGGCAGTAATAAAGCCTCTCTTGAAAAAGCCAAACCTTGACCCAGAAAATATAAAAAACTATCGGCCTATATCGAATCTTCCATTCCTCTCAAAAATTTTAGAGAAGGCTGTTGCGCAGCCTTCCTGAAGACAAACAATGTATACGAAAAGCTTCAGTCTGGTTTTAGACCCCATCATAGCACTGAAACGGCACGTGTGAAGGTGGTAAATGACATTTTAATGGCATCGGACCGAGGCTCTGCATCTGTCCTCGTGCTCCTAGACCTTAGTGCTGCTTTTGATACCATCGATCACCACATTCTTTTGGAGAGATTGGAAACCCAAATTGGTCTACACGGACAGGTTCTGGCCTGGTTTAGATCTTATCTGTCGGAAAGATATCAGTTTGTCTCTGTGAATGGTTTGTCCTCTGACAAATCAACTGTAAATTTCGGTGTTCCTCAAGGTTCCGTTTTAGGACCACTATTGTTTTCACTATATATTTTACCTCTAGGGGATGTTATTCGAAAACATAATGTTAACTTTCACTGCTATGCGGATGACACACAGCTGTACATTTCAATGAAACATGGTGAAGCCCCAAAATTGCCCTTGCTAGAAGCATGTGTTTCAGACATAAGGAAGTGGATGGCTGCAAACTTTCTACTTTTAAACTCGGACAAAACAGAGATGCTTGTTCTAGGTCCCAAGAAACAAAGAGATCTTCTGTTGAATCTGACAATTAATCTTAATGGTTGTACAGTCGTCTCAAATAAAACTGTGAAGGACCTCGGCGTTACTCTGGACCTTGATCTCTCTTTTGAAGAACATATCAAGACCATTTCAAGGACAGCTTTTTTCCATCTACGTAACATTGCAAAAATCTGAAACTTTCTGTCCAAAAATTATGCAGAAACATGAATCCATGCTTTTGTCACTTCTAGGTTAGACTACTGCAATGCTCTACTTTCCGGCTACCCGGATAATCCACTAAATAAACTTCAGTTAGTGCTAAATACGGCTGCTAGAATCCTGACTAGAACCAAAAAATGTGATCATATTACTCCAGTGCTAGCCTCCCTACACTGGCTTCCTGTCAAAGCAAGGGCTGATTTCAAGGTTTTACTGCTAACCTACAAAGCATTACATGGGCTTCCGTGAACGGAAAGGCTCTGGAGCAACGAACTGCCCTTGCTGTCTCTGCCTGGCCGGTACCCCTCTTTCCACTGGGATTCTATGCCTCTAACCCTATTACAGGGGCTGAGTCACTGGCCTACTGGGGCTCTCTCATGCTGTCCCTGGAAGGGGTGCGTCACCTGAGTGGGTTGATTCACTGATGTGGTCATCCTGTCTGGGTTGGCGACCCCCCCCTTTGGGTTGTGCCGTGGCAGAGATCTTTGTGGGCTATACTCAGCCTTGTCTCAGGATGGTAAGTTGGTGGTTGAAGATATCCCTCTAGTGGTGTGGGGGCTGTGCTTTGGCAAAGTGGGTGGGGTTATATCCTTCCTGTTTGGCCCTGTCCGGGGATGTCCTCGGATGGGGCCACAGTGTCTCCTGACCCCTCCTGTCTCAGCCTCCAGTATTTATGCTGCAGTAGTTTATGTGTCGGGGGGCTAGGGTCAGTTTGTTATATCTGGAGTACTTATCCTGTCCTATTCGGTGTCCTCTGTGAATCTAAGTGTGCATTCTCTAATTCTCCCCTTCTCTCTTTCTTTCTATCTCTCGGAGGACCTGAGCCCTAGGACCATGCCCCAGGACTACCTGACATGATGACTCCTTGCTGTCCCCAGTCCACCTGACCGTGCTGCTGCTCCAGTTTCAACTGTTCTGCCTTATTATTATTCAACCATGCTGGTCATTTATGAAAATTTGAACATCTTGGCCATGTTCTGTTATAATCTCCACCCGGCACAGCCAGAAGAGGACTGGCCACCCCACATAGCCTGGTTCCTCGCTAGGTTTCTTCCTAGGTTTTGGCCTTTCTAGGGAGTTTTTCCTAGCCACCATGCTTCTACACCTGCATTGCTTGCTGTTTGGGGTTTTAGGCTGGGTTTCTGTATAGCACTTTGAGATATCAACTGATGTACGAAGGGCTATATAAATAAATTCAAATGTTATGATGTTATTTGTCAGATACACATGGTTAGCAGATGTTATTACGAGTGTAGCCAAATGTTTATGTTTCTAGTTCAAACAATGCAGTTTCAACCAACGAGTAATCTAACCTAACAATTTCACAACTACCTTATACACACAAGTGTATAATGGCAGCAGCCACTCAATGTTAGTGGTGGCTGTTTAACAGTCTGATGGCCTTGAGATAGAAGCTGTTTTTCTGTCTCTCGGTCCCTGCTTTGATGCACCTGCACTGACCTCGCCTTCTGGATGATAACGGGGTGAACAGGCAGTGGCTCGGGTGGTTGTTGTCCTTGATGATCTTTATGGCCTTCCTGTGACATCGGGTGGTGTAGGTGTCCTCGAGGGCAGGTAGTTTGTCCCCGGTGATGCGTTGTGCAGACATCACTACCCTCTGGAGAGCCTTACGGTTGTGGGAGGAGCAGTTGCCGTACCAGCCCGACAGGATGCTCTCGATTGTGCATCTGTAAAAGTTTGTGAGTGCTTTTGGTGGCAACCAGAATTTCTTCAGCCTCCTGAGGTTGAAGAGGCGCTGCTGAGCCTTCTTCACCACGCTGTCTAAGGGGGTGGACCAATTCAGTTTGTCTGTGATGTGTATGCCGAGGAACTTAAAACTTACTACTCCACTACTGTAGCGTCGATGTGGATGGGGGGGGGCTGCTCCCTCTGCTGTTTCCTGAAGTCCACAATCGTCTTCTTTGTTTTGTTGACGTTGAGTGTGAGGTTATTTTCCTGACACCACACTACGAGGGCCCTCACCTCCTCCCTGTAGGCCGTCTCGTCGTTGTTGGTAATCAAGCCTACCACTGTAGTGTCGTCTGCAAACTTGATGATTGAGTTGGAGGCGTGCATGGCCACGCAGTCGTGGGTGAACAGGGAGTACAGGGAGTACAGGAGAGGGCTCAGAACACACCCTTGTGGGGCCCCAGTGTTGAGGATCAGCGGGGTGGAAATGTTGTTACCTACCCTCACCACCTGGGGGCGGCCCGTCAGGAAGTCCAGTACCCAGTTACACAGGGTGGGGTCGAGACACAGGGTCTCGAGCTTGATGACGAGTTTGGAGGGTACTATGGTGTTAAATGCGGAGCTGTAGTCAATGAACAGCATTCTCACATAGGTATTCCTCTTGTCTAGATGGGATAGGGCAGTGTGCAGTGTGGTTGTGATTGCGTCGTCTGTGGATCTATTGGGGCGGTAAGCAAATTGGAGTGGGTCTAGGGTGTCAGGTAGGGTGGAGGTGATATGGTCCTTGACCTGTCACGAACCGGCTCAAAGCCCGTAACAAAAGGGAGACAACGTGGAGATAAGGAGTAATAAAATATATATTTATTAAATAAGTAACTAAGTATAATATACAATGGTGTCTGTAATCACTAGTCAGTTGTGTAAGTGAGTGTTTTGCATGAATGTGATAATGCAGGGTGTTGAAAGGTTCCAAAGCAAACAACCAAAATACCACCAAGAAAAACAACCAAATCTATAAAGGTGTCTGCATGGAGAGAGTCTCCTCCATGAATGGGGAAGTGGTGTATTTATCCTGGGAGACACTGGGCCCAGGTGTGTCTGCATGGAGAGAGTCTCCTCCATGAATGGGGAAGTGGTGTATTTATCCTGGGAGACACCGGGCCCAGGTGTGTCTGCATGGAGAGAGTCTCCTCCATGAATGGGGAAGTGGTGTATTTATCCTGGGAGACACTGGGCCCAGGTGTGTCTGCATGGAGAGAGTCTCCTCCATGGATGGGGAAGTGGTGTATTTATCCTGGGAGACACTGGGCCCAGGTGTGTCTGCATGGAGAGAGTCTCCTCCATGAATGGGGAAGTGGTGTATTTATCCTGGGAGACACCGGGCCCAGGTGTGTCTGCATGGAGAGAGTCTCCTCCATGAATGGGGAAGTGGTGTATTTATCCTGGGAGACACCGGGCCCAGGTGTGTCTGCATGGAGAGAGTCTCCTCCATGAATGGGGAAGTGGTGTATTTATCCTGGGAGACACCGGACCCAGGTGTGTCTGCATGGAGAGAGTCTCCTCCATGAATGGGGAAGTGGTGTATTTATCCTGGGAGACACCGGGCCCAGGTGTGTCTGCATGGAGAGAGTCTCCTCCATGAATGGGGAAGTGGTGTATTTATCCTGGGAGACACCGGGCCCAGGTGTGTCTGCATGGAGAGAGTCTCCTCCATGAATGGGGAAGAGGTGTATTTATCCTGGGAGACACGGGGCCCAGGTGTGTCTGCATGGAGAGAGTCTCCTCCATGAATGGGGAAGAGGTGTATTTATCCTGGGAGACACGGGGCCCAGGTGTGTCTGCATGGAGAGAGTCTCCTCCATGAATGGGGAAGTGGTGTATTTATCCTGGGAGACACCGGGCCCAGGTGTGTCTGCATGGAGAGAGTCTCCTCCATGAATGGGGAAGTGGTGTATTTATCCTGGGAGACACCGGGCCCAGGTGTGTCTGCATGGAGAGAGTCTCCTCCATGAATGTGGAAGTGGTGTATTTATCCTGGGAGACACCGGGCCCAGGTGTTTCCCATGTAGCTGACGACCCTCCCAACTCCGCCCACCAGCATCCTAATAAGGAAATAACAGAGAGAATATGGCAGACAGAGTGGGAGGGTCATCACAGACCCTCAAACCACTTCTGCACAAACCACTTCTGCACATGATGACGGAAGTGAGTGCTAGTCGTTTAGCTCCGTTACCTTAGCTTTCTTTTGAACAGGAACAATGGTGGCCCTCTTGAAGCATGTGGGAACAGCATACTGAGATAAGGCTTGATTGAATATGTCCGTAAGCACACCAGCCAGCTGGTCTGCGCATGCTCTGAGGACGCGACTGAGGATGCCATCTGGGCCTGCAGCCCTGCAAGGGTTAACACGTTTCAATGTTTTACTCACGTAGGCTGCAGTGAAGGAGAGTCCGCAGGTTTTGGTAGCGGGCTTTGTCAGTGGCACTGTATTGTCCTCAAAGTGAGCAAAGAAGTTGTTTAGTCTGTCTGGGAGCAAGACATCCTGGTCCGCGACGGGACTGGTTTTCTTTTTGTAATCTGTGATTGACTGTAGACCCTGCCACATACCTCTTGTGTCTGAGCTGTTGAATTGCGACTCTATACTTTCTCTCTATACTGACGCTTAGCTTGTTTGATTGCTTTGCGGAGGGAATAACTACACTGTTTGTATTCGGTCATGTTTCCGGTCACCTTGCCCTGGTCAAAAGCAGTGGTTCGGGCTTTCAGTTTTGCACAAATAGTGCCATCAATCCACAGTTTCTGGTTTGGGAATGTTTTAATAGTTGCTATGGGTACGACATCGCCAATGCACTTGCTCATGAACTCGCTCACCGAATCAACATATTCGTCAATTTTGTTGTTTGATGCAATGCGGAACATCTCCCAATCCACATGATCGAAGCAATCTTGAAGCGTGGAATCAGATTGGTCGGACCAGTTTTGAACAGACCTCAGAGCGGGAGCTTCCTGTTTTAGTTTCTGTCTATAGGCTGGAAGCAATAAAATGGAGTCGTGGTCAGCTTTTCCGAAAGGAGGGTGGGGGAGGGCCTTATATGCGTCGCGGAAATTAGAATAACAATGATACAGGGTTTTATCAGCCCTGGTAGCACAATCGATATGCTGATAGAATTTAGGGAGTCTTGTTTTCGGTTTAGCTTTGTTAAAATCCCCAGCTACAATGAATGCAGCCTCAGGATATGTGGTTTCCAGTTTGCAAAGAGTCAAATAAAGTTTGTTCAGAGCCATCGATGTGTCTGCTTGGGGGGGGAATATATGCGGTTGTGATTATGATCGAAGAGAATTCTCTTGGTAGATAATGTGGTCGACATTTGATAGTGATGAATTCTAAGTCAGGTGAACAAAAGGACTTGAGTTCCTGTATGTTGTTATGATCACACCACGTCTCGTTAATCATAAGGCATACCCCCCCGACCCTCTTCTTACCAGAAAGATGCTTGTTTCTGTCGGCGCGATGCGTGAAGAAACCAGCTGGCTGTACCGATTCCGATAGCGTGTCTCGAGTGAGCCATGTTTCCAGTCAGACCAGTCAGCCATTCAGCCAGCCAACCAGTCAACCAGTCAGCCAGCCAAAATGTCAACCAGTCAGCCATTCAGCCAGTCAGCCAGTCAGCAATTCAGCCAGTCAGCCAATCAGCCAGTCAACCAGTCAGAAAGTCAGCCCGTCAACCAGTCAGCCAGTCAGCCAGCCAGCCAGCTAGCCAGCCAATCAGCCAGTCAGTCAGCCAGTCAGCCAGTCAGCCAGTCAGCCAGTCAGTCAGTCAACCAGTCAACCAGTCAGACAGTCAAACAGTCAGTAGGTCAGTCACTTAGTCAGTCAGTCAGCCAGTCAGTCAGCCTGGCAATCAGTCAGTCAGCCTGGCAATCAGCCAGTCAGTCAGCCAGTCAGTCAGTCAGCCAGGCAGCCTGGCAGCCTGACAATCAACCAATCAGTCAGCCAGTCAGCCAATCAGTCAGTCAGTAAGTCAGTCATTCATTCATTCAGTCATTCAGTCAGCCAAGTCAGCCAGTCAGCCAGTCAGTCATTCTGTCAATCAGTTAGTCAGTCAGCCAGCCAGTCAGTCAGTCAGTCAGTCAGCCAGTCAGCTAGGCAGCTAGTCAGCCAGTCAGTCAGCCAGTCAGCCAGGCAACCTGGCAATCAGCCAGTCGGTCATCCAGTCAGTCAGTAAGTCAGTCAGTCATTCAGTCAGCCAGTAGTCAGCCAGTCAGTCATTCAGTCAATCAGTCAGCCAGCCAGCCAGTCAGTCAGTCAGTCAGTCAGTCAGTCAGTCAGTCAGCCAGGCTGTCAGCCAGTCACCCTGTCACTTAGCCAGTCATCCAGGCAGTCAGCCAGTCAGCCAGGTAGCCTGGCAATCATCCAGTCAGTCAGCCAATTAATCAGTCTGTAAGTCAGTCAGCCATTCAGTCAGCCAGTCAGTCAGCCAATCAGCCAGCCAGTCAGTCAGTCAATCAGTGATAAGAATATACGTAAAATGTAGTTAATATGATTTCATAACAGCATTTTATTTTGTAAGAAATAAATGATATTTTGTTTCAGTCATCAGTCATCAGTCTTGACAAAATAATAACACCATTTTACTCAGACAGGATCAGCTTTTCATGAATGAAAACATGTTGTAACTAGGGGCAGTATTTTCATTTTTGGAAAAATAACGTTCCCAAAGTAAATGGGATATTTCTCAGGACCAGATGCTAGAATATGAATATAATTGACAACTTAGGATAGAAAACACTCTAAAGTTTCCAAAACTGTAAAAATATTGTCTGTGAGTATAACAGAACTGATATTGCAGGCGAAAGCCTGAGAAAAATCAAATCTGGAAGTGACTCATGTTTTGAAAGCTCTGCGTTCTGATGCGTCCCTATTGAGCAGTGAATGGGCTATCAACCAGATTACTTTGTCTCTGTATTCCCCAAGGTGTCTACAGCATTGTGACGTAGTTTTACGCATTTATGTTGAAGAATAAGCGTAAGCGGCTACATTGCACAACTGGTCACCTGATGGCTCTCAGAGTGATTCTTGCTTAAAATACAGAGGTAGCCATTTTTCCTCTCGCTCCTACTGAAAAACCAATTGTCCCGGTGGATATATTATCGAATAGATATTTGAAAAACACCTTGAGGATTGATTATAAACAACGTTTGCCATGTTTCTGTCGATATTATGGAGCTAATTTTGAATATTTTTCAGCGTTGTCGTGACCGGAATTTCAGGTCGATTTCTCAGCCAAATGTGAAGAACAAACGGAGCTACAAAAATAATATTTTGGGAAAAAAGGAACATTGGCTATCTAACTGGGAGTCTCGTGAGTGAAAACATCCGAAGCTCATCAAAGGTAAACGATTTAATTTGATTGCTTTTCTGATTTTCGTGACCAAGTTACCTGCTGCTAGCTGGACAAAAAGCTATGCTCGGCAATCAATAAACTTACACAAATGCTTGTCTAGCTTTGGCTGTAAATAATATTTTGAAAAGCTGAGATGACAGGCTAATTAACAAAAGGCTAAGCTGTGTTTCAAATATATTTCACTTGTGATTTTAATGAATAGGAATATTTTCTAGTAATATTTATGTCCGTTGCGTTATGCTAATTAGTGTCAGATGATGATAACGATCCCGTTCACGGGTTGGGAGTAGCAACAAGTTGTTAAGCCTCTGCATTGCTTTGACTCAACAATAAAGGTATTTCTGTGTAGCTTTAAGAAGAGAGAATGCAACATATTTTGAATGTTAGGCTGCATACTTTACTATATGGATGAATTGCTGAAGAAAAGCATGAATGAAACATTATGATTTGTGCTGTTTAGTGTTAAACAACAGATACCTTTCAGGCATTTGTGTGTGTGTGTGTGTGTGTGTGTGTGTGTGTGTGTGTGTGTGTGTGTGTGTGTGTGTGTGTGTGTGTGTGTGTGTGTGTGTGTGTGTGTGTGTGTGTGTGTGTGTGTGTGTGTGTGTGTGTGTGTGTGCGTGTGTGTGCATGCTTGTGTTCGTGTTCTGAGAAGAACACAAAGAGATCTGACAGGTGCTACTGCTGTGTACCTACCTGTCCAGGTAGACTACCTCCAGAGGTATACCTACCTGTCCAGGTAGACTACCTCCAGGTGTATACCTACCTATCCAGGTAGACTACCTCCAGGTGTGTACCTACCTGTCCAGGTAGACTACCTCCAGGTGTGTACCTACCTGTCCAGGTAGACTACCTCCAGGTGTGTACCTACCTGTCCAGGTAGACTACCTCCAGGTGTGTACCTACCTGTCCAGGTAGACTACCTCCAGGTGTGTACCTACCTGTCCAGGTAGACTACCTCCAGGTGTGTACCTACCTGTCCAGGTAGACTACCTCCAGGTGTGTACCTACCTGTCCAGGTAGACTACCTCCAGGTGTGTGTCTACTCACCAAGATCCACTCTCCATGTTGCTGTTTATCGTTCCCCTGGTAATACATTAAAATGAAATGTGATCATTTTAGTTTTTGGATTCTTTAAGGGGGGAGAGAGAGATGAATGAAAGAGGACGCCAGGGAGAGGATTAGTCTTATTTGACTGGATATTTTCAAACCAGTCAAGCATTTGTCAACAATCCCAACAAACCGAAACAGACAGCTTTACGTTCGTTCTGGCCAGCGCAAACCTGACTGCAATTTAAACATCACTGGACTGCTTACTGCACCATGTGTGTGTGTGTGTGTGTGGGTGTGTGGTTGTGTGTGGGTGTGTGTGTGTGTGTGTGTGTGTGTGTGTGTGTGTGTGTGTGTGTGTGTGTGTGTGTGTGTGTGTGTGTGTGTGTGTGTGTGTGTGTGTGTGTGTGTGTGTGTGTGTGTGTGTGTGTGTGTGTGTGTGTGTGTGTGTGTGTGTGTGTGTGTGTGTGTGTGTGTGTGTGTGTGTGTGTGTGTGTGTGTGTGTGTGTGTGTGTGTGTGTGTGTGTGTGTGTGTGTGTGTGTGTGTGTGTGTGTGTGTGTGTGTGGGTGTGTGGTTGTGTGTGTGTGTGTGTATGTGTGTGTGGGTGTGTTGTCCGGATTATTCATTTCTGCTAACAAAGCAACCACAAATGTCTTGTAGGGAGTCGAGTCACTCAGAAGAAGCATAATGATACAACCATGTTAAGTACAACAATGCATGCCGTTCGGCCGGGGAGTTTCAACCAAACACTAAATCTGGTTCCAAATGGCACCCCATTCCCTACATAGTACACTACATCCTTTGGGCCCTGGTCTAAAGTAATGTACTATATAGAGAATAGGGTTCCATAGGGCTCCGGTCTAAAGTAGTGCACTATATAGGGAATAGGGTGCCATAGGTCTCTGGTCTAAAGTAGTGCACTATATAGGGAATAGGGTTCCATAGGGCTCCGGTCTAAAGTAGTGCACTATATAGGGAATAGGGTGACATTTTGAACGTAGCCTAACGCTATGCTAATCATGAATTGATCTCTTCATGACGTAGCCCTCCGTTCTTGGAAAACGATGTTGTCACCACATTCACTAACTGCCTCAGCGGAGTGGCAGGGACAGAGGACAGGGAGGGTAGGAGAGAGGGGGTGAGAGAGAGGAGAGAGTGGGGGAGAGGGGAGGGGAGAGAGAGAGGGGGGAGAGGACAGGGAGGGTAGGAGAGAGGGAGGAGAGAGAGGGGAGGGGGAGAGAGAAGGTAGGAGAGAGGGGGTGAGAGAGAGGGGAGAGAGAGTGGGGGAGAGGGGAGGGGGAGAGAGAGAGAGAGAGAGAGAGAGAGAGAGAGAGAGAGAGAGGGGGGGAGGGGGAGAGAGAGTGGGGAGAGGGGTTGAGAGAGAGGGGAGAGAGAGAGATAGAAAGTGCGAGAGAGGGGAAGGGGGAGAGAGAGGGGAAGAGAGAGAGAAAGAGAGAGAATAGAAAGTGCGAGAGAGGGGAGGGGGGTGAGAGAGTGGGGGAGAGGGGGAGAGAGAGAGAAAGAGAGAGAGAGAGAGAAAGTGTGAGAGAGGGGAAGGAGGAGAGAGAGGGGGGAGAGAGAGAGGGGGTAGAGGGGGAGAGAGAAAGAGAGCGAGAGAGGGCGGAGAGAGAGGGGAGAGAGGGAGAGAGAGTGGGGGAGAGGGGGAGAAGGGGGAGAGAGAGGGAGGAGGGAGAGAGAGGGAGGAGAGAGAGCGAGAGAGAGAGAGTGGGGGAGAGGGGGGGAGAAGGGGGAGAGAGAGAGGGGGGAGAAAAGGGGGAGAGTTAAGGAGGGAGGGAAGGAAAGGGAACATGTTCGCCAAGCAGATCACCTGTTGCTCAACCAAAATAGGACACAACTTGAGATTCAATTTTAGCTGCAGGCTGGCAAGGGCCGGGTAGGGCTGGGGGCCAGGGGTAATGGACAGAGCTAGGGCCGGGTAGGGCTGGGGGACAGGGGTAATGGACAGAGCTAGGGCCGGGTAGGGCTGGGGGACAGGGGTAATGGACAGAGCTAGGGCTGGGTAGGGCAGGTTGGAAAGAGAACCTACAGGAAGGTTGGAGAGAGAACCTACAGGAAGGTTGGAGAGAGAACCTACAGGAAGGTTGGAGAGAGAATCTACAGGAAGGTTGGAGAGAGAACCTACAGGAAGGTTGGAGAGAGAACCTACAGGAAGGTTGGAGAGAGAACCTACAGGAAGGTGGGAGAGAGAACCTAAAGGAAGGTTGGAAAGAGAACCTACAGGAAGGTTGGAGAGAGAACCTACAGGAAGGTTGGAGAGAGAACCTACAGGAAGGTTGGAAAGAGAACCTACAGGAAGGTTGGAGAGAGAACCTACAGGAAGGTTGGAAAGAGAACCTACAGGAAGGTTGGAGAGAGAATCTACAGGAAGGTTGGAGAGAGAATCTACAGGAAGGTTGGAGAGAGAACCTACAGGAAGGTTGGAGAGAGAACCTAAAGGAAGGTTGGAAAGAGAACCTACAGGAAGGTTGGAGAGAGAATCTACAGGAAGGTTGGAGAGAGAATCTACAGGAAGGTTGGAGAGAGAACCTACAGGAAGGTTGGAGAGAGAACCTAAAGGAAGGTTGGAGAGAGAACCTAAAGGAAGGTTGGAGAGAGAACCTAAAGGAAGGTTGGAGAGAGAACCTACAGGAAGGTTGGAGAGAGAACCTACAGGAAGGTTGGAGAGAGAACCTACAGGAAGGTTGGAGAGAGAACCTAAAGGAAGGTTGGAGAGAGAACCTACAGGAAGGTTGGAGAGAGAACCTACAGGAAGGTTGGAGAGAGAACCTACAGGAAGGTTGGAGAGAGAACCTAAAGGAAGGTTGGAGAGAGAACCTAAAGGAAGGTTGGAGAGAGAACCTACAGGAAGGTTGGAGAGAGAACCTACAGGAAGGTTGGAGAGAGAACCTACAGGAAGGTTGGAGAGAGAACCTAAAGGAAGGTTGGAAAGAGAACCTACAGGAAGGTTGGAGAGAGAATCTACAGGAAGGTTGGAGAGAGAATCTACAGGAAGGTTGGAGAGAGAACCTAAAGGAAGGTTGGAGAGAGAACCTACAGGAAGGTTGGAGAGAGAACCTACAGGAAGGTTGGAGAGAGAACCTACAGGAAGGTTGGAGAGAGAACCTACAGGAAGGTTGGAGAGAGAACCTACAGGAAGGTTGGAGAGAGAACCTAAAGGAAGGTTGGAGAGAGAACCTAAAGGAAGGTTGGAGAGAGAACCTACAGGAAGGTTGGAGAGAGAACCTACAGGAAGGTTGGAGAGAGAACCTACAGGAAGGTTGGAGAGAGAACCTAAAGGAAGGTTGGAGAGAGAACCTAAAGGAAGGTTGGAGAGAGAACCTACAGGAAGGTTGGAGAGAGAACCTACAGGAAGGTTGGAGAGAGAACCTACAGGAAGGTTGGAAAGAGAACCTACAGGAAGGTTGGAGAGAGAACCTAAAGGAAGGTTGGAGAGAGAACCTAAAGGAAGGTTGGAGAGAGAACCTACAGGAAGGTTGGAGAGAGAACCTACAGGAAGGTTGGAGAGAGAACCTACAGGAAGGTTGGAAAGAGAACCTACAGGAAGGTTGGAGAGAGAACCTACAGGAAGGTTGGAGAGAGAAGATTGGAGAGAGAACCTACAGGAAGGTTGGAGAGAGAACCTACATGAGGGTTGGGAGAGAGAACATTTGTTCAGAACCCTATGGAACCACTACATAGGTAATAGGGTGACCATCCTACCATGCTAGATTACGGAGACGTAATTTATAGATCGGCAGGTAAGGGTGCTCTCAAGTGACAGGACAGGGGGGACAGTAACTGGACAGGGGGGACAGTAACGGGACAGGGGGACAGTAACTGGACAAGGGGGACAGTAACGGGACAGGGGGGACAGTAACTGGACAGGGGGACAGTAACGGGACAGGGGGGACAGTAACGGGACAGGGGGGACAGTTTCAGGTCAGTGGGGACAGTGTCAGGTCAGGGGGGACAGTAACTGGACAGGGGGGACAGTGACAGGACAGGGGGGACAGTGTCAGGTCAGGGGGGACAGTGTCAGGTCAGGGGGGACAGTAACGGGACAGGTGGGACAGTGTCAGGTCAGGGGGGACGGTAACTGGACAGTGGGGACAGTGTCAGGTCAGGGGGGACAGTGTCAGGTCAGGGGGGACAGTAACGGGACAAGGGGGACAGTGTCAGGTCAGGGGGACAGTAACTGGACAGAGGGGACAGTGTCAGGTCAGGGGGGACAGTGTCTGACGATGACTAACGATGATTAGCCTCCTCTACCTCTCTACGTTCCACACGTTAACAGTAACTGGACAGAGGGGACAGTGACTGACGATGACTGACGACGATTAGCCTCCTCTACCTCTCTACGTTCCACACGTTAACAGTAACTGGACAGAGGGGACAGTGTCTGACGATGACTGACGATGATTAGCCTCCTCTACCTCTCTACGTTCCACACGTTAACAGTAACTGGACAGAGGGGACAGTGTCTGACGATGACTGACGATGATTAGCCTCCTCTACCTCTCTACGTTCCACACGTTAACAGGATGGTCCCCAAAACATGACATCATCCCCCAAACACAACAACAAAGAAATCAAGACGAAACAGAAACCGAATATATTTTCCATGGAAAAGCCACTTTCTTCCCACTAAAATGTGTGTTGTGGCACACTCCTTCCTGCCTGTCATTGACCAAATGCAGCTTCACTTAATCCGTTGTAACGCTCGATTAAAGAACACGATCAAAAGATTACGACTCAAATAATCACACCGTGGAATAAACAAAATATCAAAGAGAGATGAACTAAAGGAAAAATATATTCACGTGAATGATACAGAGGGATGCGTCGCAAATGGCACCCTATTCCCTACATAGTGCACTACTTTTGACAAGAACCCTATGGACCCCGATCAAGAGTAGTGGACGATGTAGGGAAAAGGGTGCCATTTGAGATAGCTCCTTTTCAGACTGAATCCCTTCCATTGCAGTCATATCGTTACTCCAACCTGCATTCAATTTAATCTGCACTTCACTGCCATATTAAAACAGAATAAACCAAAAAAACAAATATTTGTTTTCGTTTCTTCCCTGGAAGTGTAGCTCTTTGAAATACAAACCAGACTCTTTCATACTTCAACGTTGGCGCTGTGACATCTAAAGAGACAACGCTTTTAGTTACTTACTTCAACTAGATACTTACTTCAACTAGATACTTCAACTAGATACTTACTTCAAATAGTTACTTACTTCAACTAGATACTTACTTCAACTAGATACTTCAACTAGATACTTACTTCAAATAGTTACTTACTTCAACTAGATACTTACTTCAACTAGATACTTCAACTAGATACTTACTTCAAATAGTTACTTACTTCAACTAGATACTTACTTCAACTAGTTACTTACTTCAACTAGATACTTACTTCAACTAGTTACTGCAACTTGATACTTCAACTAGTTACTTACTTCAACTAGTTACTTACTTCAACTAGATGCTTACTTCAACTAGTTACTTACTTCAACTAGATACTTACTTCAACTAGTTACTTACTTCAACTAGATACTTACTTCAACTAGTTACTTACTTCAACTAGTTACTTACTTCAACTAGATACTTACTTCAACTAGATACTTACTTCAACTAGTTACTTACTTCAACTAGATACTTACTTCAACTAGATACTTACTTCAACTAGTTACGCTTCACTTGTCTCTTTCTCTCTTCCTCGGGCACTTGTCTTTTTCTCTCTTCCTCGGGCACTTGTCTCTTTCTCTCTTCCTCGGGCACTTGTCTCTTTCTCTCTTCCTCGGGCACTTGTCTCTTTCTCTCTTCCTCGGGCACTTGTCTCTTTCTCTCTTCCTCGGGCACTTGTCTCTTTCTCTCTTCCTCGGGCACTTGTCTCTTTCTCTCTTCCTCGGGCACTTGTCTCTTTCTCTCTTCCTCGGGCACTTGTCTCTTTCTCTCTTCCTCGGGCACTTGTCTTTTTCTCTCTTCCTCGGGCACTTGTCTCTTTCTCTCTTCTTCGGGCACTTGTCTCTTTCTCTCTTCTTCGGGCACCTGTCTCTTTCTCTCTTCCTCGGGCACTTGTCTCTTTCTCTCTTCCTCGGGCACTTGTCTCTTTCTCTCTTCCTCGGGCACTTGTCTCTTTCTCTTTTCCTCGGGCACTTGTCTCTTTCTCTCTTCCTCGGGCACTTGTCTCTTTCTCTCTTCCTCGGGCACTTGTCTCTTTCTCTCTTCCTCGGGCACTTGTCTCTTTCTCTCTTCCTCGGGCACTTGTCTCTTTCTCTCTTCCTCGGACACTTGTCTCTTTCTCTCTTCCTCGGGCACTTGTCTCTTTCTCTCTTCCTCGGGCACTTGTCTCTTTCTCTCTTCCTCGGGCACTTGTCTCTTTCTCTCTTCCTCGGGCACTTGTCTCTTTCTCTCTTCCTCGGGCACTTGTCTCTTTCTCTCTTCCTCGGGCACTTGTCTCTTTCTCTCTTCCTCGGGCACTTGTCTCTTTCTCTCTTCCTCGGGCACTTGTCTCTTTCTCTCTTCCTCGGGCACTTGTCTCTTTCTCTCTTCCTCGGGCACTTGTCTCTTTCTCTCTTCCTCGGGCACTTGTCTCTTTCTCTCTTCCTCGGGCACTTGTCTCTTTCTCTCTTCCTCGGGCACTTGTATTTTTCTCTCTTCCTCGGGCACTTGTCTCTTTCTCTTTTCCTCGGGCACTTGTCTCTTTCTCTCTTCCTCGGGCACTTGTCTCTTTCTCTCTTCCTCGGGCACTTGTCTCTTTCTCTCTTCCTCGGGCACCTGTCTCTTTCTCTCTTCCTCGGGCACTTGTCTCTTTCTCTCTTCCTCGGGCACTTGTCTCTTTCTCTCTTCCTCGGGCACTTGTCTCTTTCTCTCTTCCTCGGGCACTTGTCTCTTTCTCTCTTCCTCGGGCACTTGTCTCTTTCTCTCTTCCTCGGGCACTTGTCTCTTTCTCTCTTCCTCGGGCACTTGTCTCTTTCTCTCTTCCTCGGGCACTTGTCTCTTTCTCTCTTCCTCGGGCACTTGTCTCTTTCTCTCTTCCTCGGGCACTTGTATTTTTCTCTCTTCCTCGGGCACTTGTCTCTTTCTCTTTTCCTCGGGCACTTGTCTCTTTCTCTCTTCCTCGGGCACTTGTCTCTTTCTCTCTTCCTCGGGCACTTGTCTCTTTCTCTCTTCCTCGGGCACCTGTCTCTTTCTCTCTTCCTCGGGCACTTGTCTCTTTCTCTCTTCCTCGGGCATTTACATTACATTTACATTTAAGTCATTTAGCAGACGCTCTTATCCAGAGCGACTTACAAATTGGTGCATACACCTTATGACATCCAGTGGAACAGCCACTTGCATCTAAATCTTTTAGGGGGGGTGAGAAGGGGGGTGAGAAGGATTACTTACCCTTACTTACCCTATCCTAGGTATTCCTTGAAGAGGTGGGGTTTCAGGTGTCTCCGGAAGGTGGTGATTGACTCCGCTGTCCTGGCGTCGTGAGGGAGTTTGTTCCACCATTGGGGGCCAGAGCAGCGAACAGTTTTGACTGGGCTGAGCGGGAACTGTACTTCCTCAGTGGTAGGGAGGCGAGCAGGCCAGAGGTGGATGAACGCAGTGCCCTTGTTTGGGTGTAGGGCCTGATCAGAGCCTGGAGGTACTGAGGTGCCGTTCCCCTCACAGCTAAGTAGGCAAGCACTATGGTCTTGTAGCGGATGCGAGCTTCAACTGGAAGCCAGTGGAGAGAGCGGAGGAGCGGGGTGACGTGAGAGAACTTGGGAAGGTTGAACACCAGACGGGCTGCGGCGTTCTGGATGAGTTGTAAGGGTTTAATGGCACAGGCAGGGAACCCAGCCAACAGCGAGTTGCAGTAATCAAGACGGGAGATGACAAGTGCCTGGATTAGGACCTGCGCCGCTTCCTGTGTGAGGCAGGGTCGTACTCTGCGGATGTTGTAGAGCATGAACCTACAGGAACGGGACACCGCCTTGATGTTAGTTGAGAACGACAGGGTGTTGTCCAGGATCACGCCAAGGTTCTTAGCGCTCTGGGAGGAGGACACAATGGAGTTGTCAACCGTGATGGCGAGATCATGGAACGGGCAGTCCTTCCCCGGGATGAAGAGGAGCTCCATCTTGCTGAGGTTCAGCTTGAGGTGGTGATCCGTCATCCACACTGATATGTCTGCCAGACATGCAGAGATGCGATTCGCCACCTGGTCATCAGAAGGGGGAAAGGAGAAGATTAATTGTGTGTCGTCTGCATAGCAATGATAGGAGAGACCATGTGAGGTTATGACAGAGCCAAGTGACTTGGTGTATAGCGAGAATAAGAGAGGGTCTAGAACAGAGCCCTGGGGGACACCAGTGGTGAGAGCGCGTGGTGAGGAGACAGATTCTCGCCACGCCACCTGGTAGGAGCGACCTGTCAGGTAGGACGCAATCCAAGCGTGGGCCGCGCCGGAGATGCCCAACTCGGAGAGGGTGGAGAGGAGGATCTGATGGTTCACAGTATCGAAGTCAGCCGATAGGTCTAGAAGGATGAGAGCAGAGGAGAGAGAGTTAGCTTTAGCAGTGCGGAGCGCCTCCGTGATACAGAGAAGAGCAGTCTCAGTTGAATGACTAGTCTTGAAACCTGACTGATTTGGATCAAGAAGGTCATTCTGAGAGAGATAGCGGTAGAGCTGGCCAAGGACGGCACGCTCAAGAGTTTTGGAGAGAAAAGAGAGAAGGGATACTGGTCTGTAGTTGTTGACATCGGAGGGATCGAGTGTAGGTTTTTTCAGAAGGGGTGCAACTCTCGCTCTCTTGAAGACGGGAGGGACGTAGCCAGCGGTCAGGGATGAGTTGATGAGCGAGGTGAGGTAAGGGAGAAGGTCTCCGGAAATGGTCTGGAGAAGAGAGGAGGGGATAGGGTCAAGCGGGCAGGTTGTTGGGCGGCCGGCCGTCACAAGACGCGAGATTTCATCTGGAGAGAGAGGGGAGAAAGAGGTCAGAGCATAGGGTAGGGCAGTGTGAGCAGAACCAGCGGTGTCGTTTGACTTAGCAAACGAGGATCGGATGTCGTCGACCTTCTTTTCAAGATGGTTGACGAAGTCATCTGCAGAGAGGGAGGGGGGATTCAGGAGGGAGGAGAAGGTGGCAAAGAGCTTCCTAGGGTTAGAGACAGATGCTTGGAATTTAGAATGGTAGAAAGTGGCTTTAGCAGCAGAGACAGAGGAGGAAAATGTAGAGAGGAGGGAGTGAAAGGATGCCAGGTCCGCAGGGAGGCGAGTTTTCCTCCATTTCCGCTCGGCTGCCCGGAGCCCTGTTCTGTGAGCTCGCAAGGAGTCGTCGAGCCACGGAGCGGGAGGGGAGGACCGAGCCGGCCTGGAGGATAGGGGACATAGGGAGTCAAAGGATGCAGTAAGGGAGGAGAGGAGGGTTGAGGAGGCAGAATCAGGAGATAGTTTGGAGAAAGTTTGAGCAGAGGGAAGAGATGATAGGATGGAAGAGGAGAGAGTAGCGGGGGAGAGAGAGCGAAGGTTGGGACGGCGCGATACCATCCGAGTAGGGGCAGTGTGGGAAGTGTTGGATGAGAGCGAGAGGGAAAAGGATACAAGGTAGTGGTCGGAGACTTGGAGGGGAGTTGCAATGAGGTTAGTGGAAGAACAGCATCTAGTAAAGATGAGGTCAAGCGTATTGCCTGCCTTGTGAGTAGGGGGAAGGTGAGAGGGTGAGGTCAAAAGAGGAGAGGAGTGGAAAGAAGGAGGCAGAGAGGAATGAGTCAAAGGTAGACGTGGGGAGGTTAAAGTCGCCCAGAACTGTGAGAGGTGAGCCGTCCTCAGGAAAGGAGCTTATCAAGGCATCAAGCTCATTGATGAACTCTCCGAGGGAACCTGGAGGGCGATAAATGATAAGGATGTTAAGCTTGAAAGGGCTGGTAACTGTGACAGCATGGAATTCAAAGGAGGCGATAGACAGATGGGTAAGGGGAGAAAGAGAGAAAGACCACTTGGGAGAGATGAGGATCCCGGTGCCACCACCCCGCTGACCAGAAGCTCTCGGGGTGTGCGAGAACACGTGGGCGGACGAGGAGAGAGCAGTAGGAGTAGCAGTGTTATCTGTGGTGATCCATGTTTCCGTCAGTGCCAAGAAGTCAAGGGACTGGAGGGAGGCATAGGCTGAGATGAACTCTGCCTTGTTGGCTGCAGATCGGCAGTTCCAGAGGCTACCGGAGACCTGGAACTCCACGTGGGTCGTACGCGCTGGGACCACCAGATTAGGGTGGCCGCGGCCACGCGGTGTGGAGTGTTTGTATGGTCTGTGCAGAGAGGAGAGAACAGGGATAGACAGACACATAGTTGACGGGCACTTGTCTCTTTCTCTCTTCCTCGGGCACTTGTCTCTTTCTCTCTTCCTCGGGCACTTGTCTCTTTCTCTCTTCCTCGGGCACTTGTCTCTTTCTCTCTTCCTCGGGCACTTGTCTCTTTCTCTCTTCCTCGGGCACTTGTCTCTTTCTCTCTTCCTCGGGCACTTTCTCCCACTCTCCTCCAAACTGCTACCCAGATGTTTCAGTTATTTATTAACATATGGAAAATATATGTATTTTCTGCTGTTAAATGCGAGGTGGCGTCTCAGTGCTGTAATTAGGGTGTTCCATGAAGACATGTTAGTCCTACAGGGATCTGTAACATCAAACCTAGACATGTTAGTCCTACAGTGATCTGTAACATAAAACCTAGACATGTTAGTCCTACAGGGATCTGTAACATCAAACCTAGACATGTTAGTCCTACAGGGATCTGTAACATCAAACCTAGACATGTTAGTCCTACAGGGATCTGTAACATCAAACCTAGACATGTTAGTCCTACAGGGATCTGTAACATCAAACCTAGACATGCTAGTCCTACAGGGATCTGTAACATCAAACCTAGACATGTTAGTCCTACAGGGATCTGTAACATCAAATCTCAACCACAGGTCCTCCACAGACACAATACAAACCCCTCCATATAGAGAGATATTACTCAACCCCCCACAAAGAGACAACCCCCCATATAGAGACATATTTCACAACCCCCCATATAGAGACAACCCTCCATATAGAGACAACCCCCCATATAGAGACATATTACACAACCCCCCATATAGAGACATATTACACAACCCCCCATATAGAGACATATTACACAACCCCCATATAGAGACATATTACACAACCCCCATATAGAGACATATTACATGACCCCCATATAGAGACATATTACACAACCCCCCATATAGAGACATATTACACAACCCCCCATATAGAGACATATTACACAACCCCCCATATAGAGACATATTACACAACCCCCCATATAGAGACATATTACATGACCCCCCATATAGAGACATATTACACAACCCCCCATATAGAGACATATTACACAACCCCCATATAGAGACAACCCCCCATATAGAGACATATTACATGACCCTCCATATAGAGACAACCCCCCATATAGAGACATATTACATGACCCCCCATATAGAGACATATTACACAACCCCCCATATAGAGACATATTACACAACCCCCCATATAGAGACATATTACACAACCCCCATATAGAGACAACCCCCATATAGAGACATATTACATGACCCTCCATATAGAGACAACCCCCCATATAGAGACATATTACATGACCCCCCATATAGAGACATATTACACAACCCCCCATATAGAGACATATTACATGACCCCCCATATAGAGACATATTACACAACCCCCCATATAGAGACAACCCCCGGCAGCGTAGCCTAGTGGTTAGAGCGTTGGACTAGTAACCGGAAGGTTGCAAGTTCAAACCCCCGAGCTGACAAGGTACAAATCTGTCGTTCTGCCCCTGAACAGGCAGTTAACCCACTGTTCCTAGACCAGTTAACCCACTAGGCAGTCATTGAAAATAAGAATTTGTTCTTAACTGACTTGCCTGGTTAAATAAAGGTAAAAAATAAATAAATAGAGAGACATATTACATGACCCCCCATATAGAGACATATTACACAACCCCTCCATGTAGAGACATATTACACAACCCCTCCATGTAGAGACATATTACACAACCCCCCATATAGAGACATATTACACAACCCCCCATATAGAGACATATTACATGACCCCCCATATAGAGACATATTACACAACCCCTCCATGTAGAGACATATTACACAACCCCCCATATAGAGACATATTACACAACCCCTCCATGTAGAGACATATTACACAACCCCCATATAGAGACATATTACACAACCCCCATATAGAGACATATTACACAACCCCCATATAGAGACATATTACATGACCCCCCATATAGAGACATATTACACAACCCCTCCATATAGAGACATATTACACAACCCCCCATATAGAGACATATTACACAACCCCTCCATGTAGAGACATATTACACAACCCCCCATATAGAGACATATTACACAACCCCTCCATGTAGAGACATATTACATGACCCTCCATGTAGAGACATATTACACAACCCCCCATATAGAGACATATTACACAACCCCTCCATATAGAGACATATTACACAACCCCTCCATGTAGAGACATATTACACAACCCCCCATATAGAGACAACCCCCATGTAGAGACATATTACATGACCCTCCATATAGAGACAACCCTCCATATAGAGACATATTACACAACCCCCCATATAGAGACAACCCCCCATATAGAGACAATCCCACATATAGAGACAACCCCCCATATAGAGACATATTACACAACCCCCCATAGAGACACATGCATGTGGTGGTCTGGGAGAAACCCCCCATAGAGAGACAACCCCCCATAGAGAGACACGTGCATGTGGTGGTCTGGGAGACAACCCCCCATAGAGAGACAACCCCCCATAGAGACACAACCCCCCATAGGGAGACAATCCCCCATAGAGACACAATCCCCCATAGAGACACAACCCCCCATAGAGAGACACATGCATGTGGTGGTCTGGGAGACAACCCCCATAGAGACACAACCCCCATAGAGAGACAACCCCCATAGAGAGACAACCCCCATAGAGAGACAACCCCCATAGAGAGACACATGCATGTGGTGGTCTGGGAGACAACCCCCATAGAGAGACAACCCCCCATAGAGAGACAACCCCCATAGAGACACAACCCCCATAGAGACACAACCCCCCATAGAGAGACACATGCATGTGGTGGTCTGGGAGACAACCCCCCATAGAGACACAACCCCCCATAGAGAGACAACCCCCCATAGAGACACAACCCCCGATAGAGACACAACTCCCCATAGAGAGACACATGCATGTGGTTGTCTGGGAGACAACCCCCCATAGAGACACAACCCCCCATAGAGAGACAACCCCCATAGAGACACAACCTCCCATAGAGAGACACATGCATGTGGTGGTCTGGGAGACAACCCCCCATAGAGACACAACCCCCCATAGAGAGACAACCCCCAATAGAGAGACACATGCATGTGGTGGTCTGGGAGACAATCCCCCATAGAGACACAACCCCCCATAGAGACACAACCCCCAATAGAGAGACACATGCATGTGGTGGTCTGGGAGACAACCCCCCATAGAGAGACAACCCCCCATAGAGAGACAACCCCCCCATAGAGAGACACTTGCATGTGGTGGTCTGGGAGACAACCCCCATAGAGAGACAACCCCCCATAGAGAGACAACCCCCCATAGAGAGACAACCCCCCATAGAGAGACACTTGCATGTGGTGGTCTGGGAGACAACCCCCATAGAGAGACAACCCCCATAGAGAGACAACCCCCATAGAGAGACAACCCCCATAGAGAGACAACCCCCATAGAGACACAACCCCCATAGAGAGACACATGCATGTCGTGGTCTGGGAGACAACCCCCCATAGAGAGAGAACCCCCATAGAGAGAGAACCCCCATAGAGAGACAACCCCCCATAGAGAGACATCCCCCCATAAAGAGACAACCCCCATAGAGAGACAACCCCCATAAAGAGACAACCCCCATAGAGAGACAACCCCCATAGAGAGACAACCCCCATAGACAGACAACCCCCCATAGAGAGACAACCCCCATAGAGAGACAACCCCCATAGAGAGACAACCCCCCCATAGAGAGACAACCCCCCATAGAGAGACACATGCATGTGGTGGTCTGGGAGACAACCCCCCATAGAGAGACAACCCCCCATAGACAGACAACCCCCCATAGACAGACAACCCCCCATAGAGAGACATCCATCTCATGATGGATGCAGTACGTTATTTTCTTCAGGAATGTAGTGAAGTAAATGTTGGCAAAAATATAAATACTAAAGTAAAGTAAAGTACCCCCCAAAAACTACTTAAGTTGTACTTTAAAGTACTTCACCACTGTATATTTTCTTGGTGGATTTAAATATTTGCTATCTTTCATCAAGCTACACCACAGTGTCTGCATCCTGGTTCAGGTTATCAGTCAACCTTTACCAGGGTGTTTTACAAACAGCACAGGACTGAAATCATCCACATGTATCGATCACATGTTTACTAATGCTGTAGAAATGTGCTCTAAAGCAGTATCCAGATCCATAGGATGTAGTGATCACAGTATAGTAGCCTAGGAAAACCAACGTTCCTAAGGGTTGTATTAATGTAGATGAGGTCCGACAAGAAGATTTGTGGTGATTCCTATATTGAAGATGTCGTCTGTAATGCGGGAACAAATAGACGCTGGACTTGACACATTTATTATGAAATTAATAATATGATATAATAATAATAATATATAATAATAATACTATATAATTTATTATGAAATTAATAATAATATATAATAATAATAATGTATATAATATATATGCTATCATAATAATAATATATAATAATAATACTATATATAATAATAATATGATAATAATAATATATATATATATATATAATAATAATATATATAATAATAATATGCTATCATAATAATAATATATAATAATAATATATATATAATAATAATATGATAATAATAATAATATGCTATAATAATAATAATATATAATAATAATAATATATAATAATAATAATATGCTATCATAATAATAATATATAATAATAATAATATATAATAATAATAATATATAATAATAATAATATATAATAATAATACTATATAATAATAATAATATGCTATCATAATAATAATATATAATAATAATAATCTTTCCTGGCTCAAAGTAGTGGAGAGATTGACTGCACCCCTGCTTGTCTTTCTAAGAGGTATTGACATGTTGAACTCTGTTACCCCACAGCTCAGACACACGTGCATACACCACAAGACATGCCACCAGAGGTCTCTTCACAGTCCCCAAGGCCAGAACAGACTCTGGGAAACTCACAGTACTACATAGAGCCATGACATACACCACAAGACATGCCACCAGAGGTCTATTCACAGTCCCCAAGGCCAGAACAGACTCTGGGAAACTCACAGTACTACATAGAGCCATGACATACACCACAAGACATGCCACCATAGAGTGACATACACCACAAGACATCAGGTCTCTTCCAGTGGCCAAGGCCAGACTACATAGACAGACTCTGGCCAGAAACTCACAGTACTACATAGAGCCATGACATACACCACAAGACATGCCACCAGAGGTCTCTTCACAGTCCCCAAGGCCAGAACAGACTCTGGGAAACTCACAGTACTACATAGAGCCATGACATACACCACAAGACATGCCACCAGAGGTCTCTTCACAGTCCCCAAGGCCAGAACAGACTCTGGGAAACTCACAGTACTACATAGAGCCATGACATACACCACAAGACATGCCACCAGAGGTCTCTTCACAGTCCCCAAGGCCAGAACAGACTCTGGGAAACTCACAGTACTACATAGAGCCATGACATACACCACAAGACATGCCACCAGAGGTCTCTTCACAGTCCCCAAGGCCAGAACAGACTCTGGGAAACTCACAGAACTACATAGAGCCATGACATACACCACAAGACATGCCACCAGAGGTCTCTTCACAGTCCCCAAGGCCAGAACAGACTCTGGGAAACTCACAGTACTACATAGAGCCATGAGATACACCACAAGACATGCCACCAGAGGTCTCTTCACAGTCCCCAAGGCCAGAACAGACTCTGGGAAACTCACAGTACTACATAGAGCCATGACTACACGGAACTCTATTCCACAGTACTACATAGAGCCATGACTACATGGAACTCTATTCCACAGTACTACATAGAGCTATGGCTACATGGAACTCTATTCCACAGTACTACATAGAGCCATGACAACATGGAACTCTATTCCACAGTACTACATAGAGCCATGACAACATGGAACTCTATTCCACAGTACTACATAGAGCCATGACAACATGGAACTCTATTCCACAGTACTACATAGAGCCATGACTACATGGAACTCTATTCCACAGTACCACATAGAGCCATGACTACATGGAACTCTATTCCACAGTACTACATAGAGCCATGACAAATGGAACTCTATTCCACAGTACTACATAGAGCCATGACTACATGGAACTCTATTCCACAGTACTACATAGAGCCATGACTACATGGAACTCTATTCCACAGTACTAGATAGAGCCATGACTACATGGAACTCTATTCCACAGTACTACATAGAGCCATGACTAAATGGAACTCTATTCCACAGTACTACATAGAGCCATGACTAACATGGAACTCTATTCCACAGTACTACATAGAGCCATGACTACATGGAACTCTATTCCACAGTACTACATAGAGCCATGACTACATGGAACTCTATTCCACAGTACTACATAGAGCCATGACTACATGGAACTCTATTACACAGTACTACATAGAGCCATGACTACATGGAACTCTATTCCACAGTACTACAGACAGGCTGACAACATGACACATGGAACACTACACACACACACACACACACACACACACACACACTTATGGAACACACACACACACACACACACACACACACACACACACACACACACACACACACACACACACACACACAGAGACTTGAATCTAATATTGTTTTTGTATTGATTATATATTGTGGTAGTTCAGTGCGTAATAATGTGTTGTGTTATATACTGTTTAATTGTATGTCATGGTAATTGTAAGCCCAGGAATTGTAGCTGTTGCCTTGGCATCAGCCAATGGGGATCCGGAACAAAATACAAATATAGTGTCACACTTTTAACCAGAGCCCTATTGGCCCTCTTCAAAGATAGAGGACACTTTTATTTAACTAGGCAAGTCACTTAAGGACACATTCTTATTTTCAATGACGGCGTAGGAACAGTGGGTTAACTGCCTTGTTCAGGGGCAGAACGACAGATTTGTACCTTGTCAGCTCAGGGATTCGATCCTGAAACCTTTCAGTTACTAGTTCAACACTCTAAGCACTAGACTACCTGTCTCCTCTAACCACTAGACTACCTGTCTCCTCTAACCACTAGACTACCTGTCTCCTCTAACCACTAGACTACCTGTCTCCTCTAACCACTAGACTACCTGTCTCCTCTAACCACTAGACCACCTGTCTCCTCTAACCACTAGACCACCTGTCTCCTCTAACCACTAGACTACCTGCCTCCTCTAACCACTAGGCTACCTGTCTCCTTTAACCACTAGACCACCTGTCTCCTCTAACCACTAGACTACCTGCCTCCTCTAACCACTAGGCTACCTGTCTCCTTTAACCACTAGACTACCTGTCTCCTTTAACCACTAGGCTACCTGTCTCCTTTAACCACTAGACTACCTGTCTCCTTTAACCACTAGACTACCTGTCTCCTCAAACCACTAGACTACCTGTCTCCTCTAACCACTAGACTACCTGTCTCCTTTAACCACTAGACTACCTGTCTCCTCTAACCACTAGACTACCTGCCTCCTCTAACCACTAGACTAACTGTCTCCTCTAACCACTAGACTAACTGCCTCCTCTAACCACTAGACTAACTGCCTCCTCTAACCACTGGACTACCTGTCTCCTCTAACCACTAGACTACCTGCCTCCTCTAACCACTAGACTACCTGTCTCCTCAAACCACTAGACTACCTGCCTGCTCTAACCACTAGACTACCTGTCTCCTCTAACCACTAGACTACCTACCTCCTCTAACCACTAGACTAACTGCCTCCTCTAACCACTAGACTACCTGTCTCCTTTAACCACTAGACTACCTGTCTCCTTTAACCACTAGACCACCTGTCTCCTCTAACCACTAGACTAACTGCCTCCTCTAACCACCAGACTACCTGTCTCCTTTAACCACTAGACTAACCTGCCGTCCCCAATATAAGGAAACAAAACAACACTCCGTTAGCACACATCCATCAAACACTGAAAGAGGTCAACATTTCCTTCCAACTCAATAACCAGTCTCTTATATAAGAACCATATTGTGTGTGAAATGGTCTGTGGAGTTTTATTTGTCACTGTCTGGTTCAGGGTTGTATTGAAAGAGGCCTATAGTCTGCAGGTTACTCTGTTACTGATACGGGGGACACAGACACAAACTAAGTCTGTAGCGTGCCTCCACCCCTCCACCTTCACGAAAATACCCCCCAGGGAAGTTCCCAGCCTCGGACTCCTCTTGCCACTCCCTCCCTGTGTATTGATGGAGGGAACAATGCCCTCCATGCCCTCAAGACAACTTTTACACCTCCTGGCGTTGTTATTTTGTCTTCTCTTCTTCTTTCTCCTTTGTACAGAAATGCCAAGTCTGATGAATTGAAGGATATTTACCAACGGCTGTGATAAGTGTAAGTGGCTGTGGCCTCGGGTCTCTGGGTCAGTCTGTCCTGAAAAAAAAAACAGATTTGTTAACATGTTACGTTTCAGCAGAACGCCAGCTATTAAGCATGATCCTTCTCTCTGAAACATGACCCTCCTCTCTGAAGCATGAACCTTCTCTCTGAAGCAGAACCCTTCTCTCAGAAGCATGACCCTTCTCCTGTCTGAATAATCACCCTTCTCCTCTCTGAAACATGACCCTTCTCTCTGAAACATGACCCTTCTCCAATCTGAAGCAGAACCCTTCTCCTCTCTGAAGCATGAACCTTCTCCTCTCTGAAACATGACCCTTCTCCTCTCTGAAGCATGAACTTCCTCTCTGAAACAGGACCCTTCTCCCCGGCATTTCTCTCTGAAGCATGAACCTTCTCTCTGAAGCAGAAGCCTTCTCTCTGAAACAGGACCCTTCTCTCTGAAGCAGAAGCCTTTTCTCTGAAGCATGACCGTTCTCTCTGAAGCAGAACCCTTCTCTCTGAAACAGGACCCCTCTCCTCTCTGAAGCATGAACTTTCTCTCTGAAACAGGACCCTTCTCCTCTCTGAAGCATGAACTTTCTCTCTGAAACAGGACCCTTCTCCCCAGCATTTCTCTCTGAAACAGGACCCTTCTCCTCTCTGAAGCATGAACTTTCTCTCTGAAACAGGACCCTTCTCCTCTCTGAAGCATGAACTTTCTCTCTGAAACAGGACACTTCTCCCCAGCATTTCTCTCTGAAACAGGACCCTTCTCCTCTCTGAAGCATGAACCTTCTCTCTGAAACAGGAACCTTCTCTCTGAAACAGGAACCTTCTCTCTGAAACAGGAACCTTCTATCTGAAGCAGAACCCTTCTCTCTGAAGCAGAACCCTCCTCTCTGAAGCATGACCCTTCTCCTCTCTGAAGCATGATCCTTCTCCTCTCTGAAGCATGACCCTTCTCTCTGAAACATGACCCTACTCCTCTCTGAAGCAGAACCCTTCTCCTCTCTGAAGCATGACCCTTCTCCTCTCTGAAGCATGACCCTTCTCTCTGAAGCAGGACCCTTCTCTCTGAAGCAGAACCCTTCTCTCAGAAGCATGACCCTTCTCCTGTCTGAATAATCACCCTTCTCCTCTCTGAAACATGACCCTTCTCTCTGAAACATGACCCTTCTCCAATCTGAAGCAGAACCCTTCTCCTCTCTGAAGCATGAACCTTCTCCTCTCTGAAGCATGATCCTTCTCCTCTCTGAAGCATGACCCTTCTCTCTGAAGCAGGACCCTTCTCTCTGAAACATGACCCTTCTCCTCTCTGAAGCATGAACTTCCTCTCTGAAACAGGACCCTTCTCCCTGGCATTTCTCTCTGAAGCATGAACCTTCTCTCTGAAGCAGAAGCCTTCTCTCTGAAACAGGACCCTTCTCTCTGAAGCAGAAGCCTTTTCTCTGAAGCATGACCCTTCTCTCTGAAGCAGAACCCTTCTCTCTGAAACAGGACCCCTCTCCTCTCTGAAGCATGAACTTTCTCTCTGAAACAGGACCCTTCTCCTCTCTGAAGCATGAACTTTCTCTCTGAAACAGGACCCTTCTCCCCAGCATTTCTCTCTGAAACAGGACCCCTCTCCTCTCTGAAGCATGAACTTTCTCTCTGAAACAGGACCCTTCTCCTCCCTGAAGCATGAACTTTCTCTCTGAAACAGGACACTTCTCCCCAGCATTTCTCTCTGAAACAGGACCCTTCTCCTCTCTGAAGCATGAACTTTCTCTCTGAAACAGGAACCTTCTCTCTGAAACAGGAACCTTCTCCTCTTTGAAGCAAAACCCTTCTCTCTGAAACAGGAACCTTCTATCTGAAGCAGAACCCTTCTCTCTGAAGCAGAACCCTCCTCTCTGAAGCATGACCCTTCTCCTCTCTGAAGCATGACCCTTCTCCTCTCTGCAGCATGACCCTTCTCTCTGAACAATGACCCTACTCCTCTCTGAAGCATGACCATACTCCTCTCTGAAGCATGACCGTTCTCTCTGAAACATGACCCTACTCCTCTCTGAAGCATAACCCTTCTCCTCTCTGAAGCATGACCCTTCTCCTCTCTGAAGCATGACCCTTCTCTCTGAAGCAGGACCCTTCTCTCTGAAGCAGGACCCTTCTCTCTGAAACATGACCCTTCTCCTCTCTGAAGCATGAACTTCCTCTCTGAAACAGGACCCTTCTCCCCGGCATTTCTCTCTGAAGCATGAACCTTCTCCTGTCTGAAGCATCACCCTTCTCCTCTCTGAAACATGACCATTCTCTCTGAAACATGACCCTTCTCCAATCTGAAGCAGAACCCTTCTCCTCTCTGAAGCATGAACCTTCTCCTCTCTGAAGCATGAACCTTCTCCTCTCTGAAGCATGACCCTTCTCTCTGAAGCAGGACCCTTCTCTCTGAAGCATGATCCTTCTCCTCTCTGAAGCATGACCCTTCTCTCTGAAGCAGAACCCTTCTCTCAGAAGCATGACCCTTCTCCTGTCTGAATAATCACCCTTCTCCTCTCTGAAACATGACCCTTCTCTCTGAAACATGACCCTTCTCCAATCTGAAGCAGAACCCTTCTCCTCTCTGAAGCATGAACCTTCTCCTCTCTGAAGCATGATCCTTCTCCTCTCTGAAGCATGACCCTTCTCTCTGAAGCAGGACCCTTCTCTCTGAAACAGGAACCTTCTCCTCTCTGAAGCAGAACCCTTCTCTCTGAAACATGACCCTTCTCCTCTCTGAAGCATGAACTTCCTCTCTGAAACAGGAGCCTTCTCCCCGGCATTTCTCTCTGAAGCATGAACCTTCTCTCTGAAGCAGAAGCCTTCTCTCTGAAACAGGACCCTTCTCTCTGAAGCAGAAGCCTTTTCTCTGAAGCATGACCCTTCTCTCTGAAGCAGAACCCTTCTCTCTGAAACAGGACCCCTCTCCTCTCTGAAGCATGAACTTTCTCTCTGAAACAGGACCCTTCTCCTCTCTGAAGCATGAACTTTCTCTCTGAAACAGGACCCTTCTCCCCAGCATTTCTCTCTGAAACAGGACCCTTCTCCTCTCTGAAGCATGAACTTTCTCTCTGAAACAGGACCCTTCTCCTCTCTGAAGCATGAACTTTCTCTCTGAAACAGGACACTTCTCCCCAGCATTTCTCTCTGAAACAGGACCCTTCTCCTCTCTGAAGCATGAACTTTCTCTCTGAAACAGGAACCTTCTCTCTGAAACAGGAACCTTCTCCTCTTTGAAGCAGAACCCTTCTCTCTGAAACAGGAACCTTCTCTCTGAAGCAGAACCCTTCTCTCTGAAGCAGAACCCTTCTCTCTGAAGCAGAACCCTTATCTCTGAAACAGGAACCTTCTCTCTGAAGCAGAACCCTTCTCTCTGAAACAGGAACCTTCTCCCCGGCATTTCTCTCTGAAACATGACCCTTCTCTCTGAAGCAGAACCCTTCTCTCTGAAACAGGACCCCTCTCCTCTCTGAAGCATGAACTTTCTCTCTGAAACAGGACCCTTCTCCTCTCTGAAGCATGAACTTTCTCTCTGAAACAGGACCCTTCTCCCCAGCATTTCTCTCTGAAACAGGACCCTTCTCCTCTCTGAAGCATGAACTTTCTCTCTGAAACAGGACCCTTCTCCTCTCTGAAGCATGAACTTTCTCTCTGAAACAGGACACTTCTCCCCAGCATTTCTCTCTGAAACAGGACCCTTCTCCTCTCTGAAGCATGAACTTTCTCTCTGAAACAGGAACCTTCTCTCTGAAACAGGAACCTTCTCCTCTTTGAAGCAGAACCCTTCTCTCTGAAACAGGAACCTTCTCTCTGAAGCAGAACCCTTCTCTCTGAAGCAGAACCCTTCTCTCTGAAGCAGAACCCTTATCTCTGAAACAGGAACCTTCTCTCTGAAGCAGAACCCTTCTCTCTGAAACAGGAACCTTCTCCCCGGCATTTCTCTCTGAAACATGACCCTTCTCTCTGAAGCAGAACCCTTCTCTCTGAAGCAGAACCCTTCTCTCTGAAACATGACCCTTCTCTCTGAAGCAGAACCCTTCTCTCTGAAACAGGAACCTTCTCTCTGAAACAGGAACCTTCTCCTCTCTGAAGCAGAACCCTTCTCTCTGAAACAGGAACCTTCTCTCTGAAGCAGAACCCTTCTCTCTGAAGCAGAACCCTTCTCTCTGAAGCAGAACCCTTCTCTCTGAAACAGGAACCTTCTCTCTGAAGCAGAACCCTTCTCTCTGAAACAGGAACCTTCTCCCCGGCATTTCTCTCTGAAGCATGACCCTTCTCTCTGAAGCATGACCCTTCTCTCTGAAGCAGAACTCTTCTCTCTGAAACAGGAACCTTCTCCCCGGCATTTCTCTCTGAGGCATGACCCTTCTCTCTGAAGCAGAAGCCTTCTCTCTGAAGCAGAACCCTTCTCTCTGAAACAGAAGCAGGACCCCTCTCCTCTCTGAAGCATGAACTTTCTCTCTGAAACAGGACCCTTCTCCTCTCTGAAGCATGAACTTTCTCTCTGAAACAGGACCCTTCTCCCCAGCATTTCTCTCTGAAACAGGACCCTTCTCCTCTCTGAAGCATGAACTTTCTCTCTGAAACAGGACCCTTCTCCTCTCTGAAGCATGAACTTTCTCTCTGAAACAGGACCCTTCTCCCCAGCATTTCTCTCTGAAACAGGACCCTTCTCCTCTCTGAAGCATGAACTTTCTCTCTGAAACAGGACCCTTCTCCCCGGCATTTCTCTCTGAAACATGACCCTTCTCTCTGAAGCAGAACCCTTCTCTCTGAAGCAGAACCCTTCTCTCTGAAACATGACCCTTCTCTCTGAAGCAGAACCCTTCTCTCTGAAACAGGAACCTTCTCTCTGAAAGCAGGAACCTTCTCCTCTCTGAAGCAGAACCCTTCTCTCTGAAACATGAACCTTCTCTCTGAAGCAGAACCTTCTCTCTGAAGCAGACCCTTCTCTCCCTTCTCTCTGAACCCTTCTCTCTGAAACAGGAACCTTCTCTGAAGCAGAACCCTTCTCTCTGAAACAGGAACCTTCTCCCCGGCACCCTTCTCTCTTTCTCTCTGAAGCATGACCCTTCTCTCTGAAGCATGGCCCTTCTCTCTGAAGCAGAACTCTTCTCTCTGAAACAGGAACCTTCTCCCCGGCATTTCTCTCTGAGGCATGACCCTTCTCTCTGAAGCAGAAGCCTTCTCTCTGAAGCAGAACCCTTCTCTGAAGAAGAACCCTTCTCTCTGAAGCATGACCCTTCTCTCTAAAGCAGAACCCTTCTCTCTGAAGCAGAACCCTTCTCTCTGAAACATGACCCTTCTCTCTGAAGCAGAACCCTTCTCTCTGAAACAGGAACCTTCTCTCTGAAACAGGAACCTTCTCCTCTCTGAAGCAGAACCCTTCTCTCTGAAACAGGAACCTTCTCTCTGAAGCAGAACCCTTCTCTCTGAAGCAGAACCCTTCTCTCTGAAGCAGAACCCTTCTCTCTGAAACAGGAACCTTCTCTCTGAAGCAGAACCCTTCTCTCTGAAACAGGAACCTTCTCCCCGGCATTTCTCTCTGAAGCATGACCCTTCTCTCTGAAGCATGACCCTTCTCTCTGAAGCAGAACTCTTCTCTCTGAAACAGGAACCTTCTCCCCGGCATTTCTCTCTGAGGCATGACCCTTCTCTCTGAAGCAGAAACCTTCTCTCTGAAGCAGAACCCTTCTCTCTGAAACAGGACCCCTCTCCTCTCTGAAGCATGAACTTTCTCTCTGAAACAGGACCCTTCTCCTCTCTGAAGCATGAACTTTCTCTCTGAAACAGGACCCTTCTCCCCAGCATTTCTCTCTGAAACAGGACCCTTCTCCTCTCTGAAGCATGAACTTTCTCTCTGAAACAGGACCCTTCTCCTCTCTGAAGCATGAACTTTCTCTCTGAAACAGGACCCTTCTCCCCAGCATTTCTCTCTGAAACAGGACCCTTCTCCTCTCTGAAGCATGAACTTTCTCTCTGAAACAGGACCCTTCTCCCCGGCATTTCTCTCTGAAACATGACCCTTCTCTCTGAAGCAGAACCCTTCTCTCTGAAGCAGAACCCTTCTCTCTGAAACATGACCCTTCTCTCTGAAGCAGAACCCTTCTCTCTGAAACAGGAACCTTCTCTCTGAAACAGGAACCTTCTCCTCTCTGAAGCAGAACCCTTCTCTCTGAAACATGAACCTTCTCTCTGAAGCAGAACCCTTCTCTCTGAAGCAGAACCCTTCTCTCTGAAACAGGAACCTTCTCCCCGGCATTTCTCTCTGAAGCATGACCCTTCTCTCTGAAGCATGGCCCTTCTCTCTGAAGCAGAACTCTTCTCTCTGAAACAGGAACCTTCTCCCCGGCATTTCTCTCTGAGGCATGACCCTTCTCTCTGAAGCAGAAGCCTTCTCTCTGAAGCAGAACCCTTCTCTGAAGAAGAACCCTTCTCTCTGAAGCATGACCCTTCTCTCTAAAGCAGAACCCTTCTCTCTGAAACAGGAATCTTCTCTCTGAAACAGGAACCTTCTCTCTGAAGCAGAACCCTTCTCTCTGAAGAAGAACCCTTCTCTCTGAAGCAGAACCCTTCTCTCTGAAGCAGACCCCTTCTCCTCTCTGAAGCAGAACCCTTCTCCCTGAAGCAGAACCCTTCTCCCTGAAGCAGAACCCTTCTCTCTGATGCAGAACCCTTCTCTCTGAAGCAGAACCCTTCTCCTCTCTGAAGCAGAACCCTTCTCCCTGAAGCAGAACCCTTCTCCCTGAAGCAGAACCCTTCTCTCTGAAGCAGAACCCTTCTCTCTGAAACAGAACCCTTCTCTCTGAAGCAGAACCCTTCTCTCTGAAACAGAACCCTTCTCTCTGAAACAGAACCCTTCTCTCTGAAACAGGAACCTTCTCTCTGAAGCATGAACTTCCTCTCTGAAACAGGAACCCTTCTCCCCGGCATTTCTCTCTGAAGCGTGTCGTTCTCCGTCTCTGTTTCCTCATCGTCATTAAGTCCCTTGTATCCTTTCCCCCTGGTCTTAACCCCAAATAGTGCACTACTTTTAACCAGTATATAGACATTATATAGGGGATAGGGCGCTATTTGGGATGCAGTCATTGCTTTCCAAATCCCAATCATGAACATTCCTGCAAACAGACCAATCAACTGCTTTTCATGTAAGAACAAACTACACAGTGAATACCCTCTAATAGCGCATATCAATCGCTATTGAAAGAAGATGGAAGGACTTCGACAGAGAGAGGAGTAGAACCAGGGGGCTCCGATTGTCCCTCTAGATTCTCTAACATGCCCAGTAAACTGTACCATGTGAGTGACTTGGCTCGGAATGGAAGCATGGATTCCCGCATCATGTAAACAGATTACTTTTCAATGATCCGATCTCAACTTGTTTCCTCACTTACAGTAGTTTGTTCTCTCTCTCTCTCTCTCTCTCTCTCTCTCTCTCTCTCTCTCTCTCTCTCTCTCTCTCTCTCTCTCTCTCTCCCTGTCTCTCTCTGTCCCTGTCTCTCTCTCTCCCTCTCTCTCTCTCTCTCTCTCTCTCTCTCTCTCTCTCTCTCTCTCTCTCTCTCTCTCTCTCTCTCTCTCTCTCTCTC
>NC_068424.1:5747825-5767825 GCF_023373465.1 Oncorhynchus keta | reverse complement strand
TCGGTTGTCTTACCTACCTTATCTGTGCTGTTCTCCTTTCGGTTGTCTTACCTACCTTATCTGTGCTGTTCTCCTGACGGTTGTCTTACCTACCTTATCTGTGCTGTTCTCCTGTCGGTTGTCTTACCTACCTTATCTGTGCTGTTCTCCTGTCGGTTGTCTTACCAACCTTATCTGTGCTGTTCTCCTCGGTTGTCTTACCAACCTTATCTGTGAAGTTCTCCTGTCGGTTGTCTTACCAACCTTATCTGTCTGTTCTCCTGTCGGTTGTCTTACCAACCTTATCTGTGCTGTTCTCCTTTCGGTTGTCTTACCAACCTTATCTGTGCTGTTCTCCTGTCGGTTGTCTTACCTACCTTATCTGTGCTGTTCTCCTTTCGGTTGTCTTACCTACCTTATCTGTGCTGTTCTCCTTTCGGTTGTCTTACCAACCTTATCTGTGCTGTTCTCCTTTCGGTTGTCTTAACCTTATCTGTGCTGTTCTCCTGTCGGTTGTCTTACCTACCTTATCTGTGCTGTTCTCCTTTCGGTTGTCTTACCAACCTTATCTGTGCTGTTCTCCTGTCGGTTGTCTTACCAACCTTATCTGTGCTGTTCTCCTGTCGGTTGTCTTACCAACCTTATCTGTGCTGTTCTCCTGTCGGTTGTCTTACCAACCTTATCTGAACTGTTCTCCTGTCGGTTGTCTTACCAACCTTATCAGCTGTTCTCCTGTCGGTTGTCTTACCAACCTTATCTGTGCTGTTCTCCTGTCGGTTGTCTTACCAACCTTATCTGTGCCGTTCTCCTGTCGGTTGTCTTACCTACCTTATCTGTGCTGTTCTCCTGTCGGTTGTCTTACCAACCTTATCTGTGCTGTTCTCCTGTCGGTTGTCTTACCTACCTTATCTGTGCTGTTCTCCTGTCGGTTGTCTTACCAACCTTATCTGTGCTGTTCTCCTCGGTTGTCTTACCAACCTTATCTGTGCTGTTCTCCTGTCGGTTGTCTTACCTACCTTATCTGTGCTGTTCTCCTTTCGGTTGTCTTACCTACCTTATCTGTGCTGTTCTCCTGTCGGTTGTCTTACCTACCTTATCTGTGCTGTTCTCCTGTCGGTTGTCTTACCTACCTTATCTGTGCTGTTCTCCTGTCGGTTGTCTTACCAACCTTATCTGTGCTGTTCTCCTTTCGGTTGTCTTACCTACCTTATCTGTGCTGTTCTCCTGTCGGTTGTCTTACCAACCTTATCTGTGCTGTTCTCCTGTCGGTTGTCTTACCTAACTTATCTGTGCTGTTCTCCTGTCGGTTGTCTTACCAACCTTATCTGTGCTGTTCTCCTGTCGGTTGTCTTACCTACCTTATCTGTGCTGTTCTCCTGTCAGTTGTCTTACCTACCTTATCTGTGCTGTTCTCCTTTCGGTTGTCTTACCAACCTTATCTGTGCTGTTCTCCTGTCGGTTTGTCTTACCTACCTTATCTGTGCTGTTCTCCTGTCGGTTGTCTTACCAACCTTATCTGTGCTGTTCTCCTGTCGGTTGTCTTACCAACCTTATCTGTGCTGTTCTCCTGTCGGTTGTCTTACCAACCTTATCTGTGCTGTTCTCCTGTCGGTTGTCTTACCAACCTTATCTGTGCTGTTCTCCTGTCGGTTGTCTTACCAACCTTATCTGTGCTGTTCTCCTGTCGGTTGTCTTACCAACCTTATCTGACTGTTCTCCTGTCGGTTGTCTTACCAACCTTATCTGTGCCGTTCTCCTGTCGGTTGTCTTACCAACCTTATCTGTGCTGTTCTCCTGTCGGTTGTCTTACCAACCTTATCTGAACTGTTCTCCTGTCGGTTGTCTTACCAACCTTATCTGTGCTGTTCTCCTGTCGGTTGTCTTACCTACCTTATCTGTGCTGTTCTCCTGTCGGTTGTCTTACCTACCTTATCTGTGCTGTTCTCCTGTCGGTTGTCTTACCAACCTTATCTGTGCTGTTCTCCTTTCGGTTGTCTCTACCAACCTTATCTGTGCTGTTCTCCTGTCGGTTGTCTTAAACCTTATCTGTGCTGTTCTCCTGTCGGTTGTCTTACCAACCTTATCTGTGCTGTTCTCCTGTCGGTTGTCTTAAACCTTATCTGTGCTGTTCTCCTGTCGGTTGTCTTACCAACCTTATCTGTGAAACTGTTCTCCTGTCGGTTGTCTTGAACCTTATCTGTGCTGTTCTCCTGTCGGTTGTCTTAAACCTTAGGACCTGTCGGTTGTCTTACCAACCTTATCTGTGCTGTTCTCCTGTCGGTTGTCTTAAACCTTATCTGTGCTGTTCTCCTTTCGGTTGTCTTACCTACCTTATCTGTGCTGTTCTCCTGTCGGTTGTCTTACCTACCTTATCTGTGCTGTTCTCCTGTCGGTTGTCTTACCTACCTTATCTGTGCTGTTCTCCTGTCGGTTGTCTTACCAACCTTATCTGTGCTGTTCTCCTTTCGGTTGTCTTAACCTTATCTGTGCTGTTCTCCTGTCAGGTTGTCTTACCAACCTTATCTGTGCTGTTCTCCTGTCGGTTGTCTTACCTAACTTATCTGTGCTGTTCTCCTGTCGGTTGTCTTACCAACCTTATCTGTGCTGTTCTCCTGTCGGTTGTCTTAGAACCTTATCTGTGCTGTTCTCCTGTCGGTTGTCTTACCTACCTTATCTGTGCTGTTCTCCTTTCGGTTGTCTTACCAACCTTATCTGTGCTGTTCTCCTGTCGGTTGACTTACCTACCTTATCTGTGCTGTTCTCCTGTCGGTTGTCTTACCAACCTTATCTGTGCTGTTCTCCTGTCGGTTGTCTTACCAACCTTATCTGTGCTGTTCTCCTGTCGGTTGTCTTACCAACCTTATCTGTGCTGTTCTCCTGTCGGTTGTCTTACCAACCTTATCTGTGCTGTTCTCCTGTCGGTTGTCTTACCAACCTTATCTGTGCTGTTCTCCTGTCGGTTGTCTTACCAACCTTATCTGTGCTGTTCTCCTGTCGGTTGTCTTACCAACCTTATCTGTGCCGTTCTCCTGTCGGTTGTCTTACCAACCTTATCCTGTTCTCCTGTCGGTTGTCTTACCAACCTTATCTGTTCTCCTGCTGTCTTACCAACCTTTCTCCTGTCGGTTGTCTTACCAACCTTATCTGTGCTGTTCTCCTGTCGGTTGTCTTACCTACCTTATCTGTGCTGTTCTCCTGTCGGTTGTCTTACCTACCTTATCTGTGCTGTTCTCCTGTCGGTTGTCTTACCAACCTTATCTGTCTGTTCTCCAGGTTGTCTTACCAACCTTATCTGTGCTGTTCTCCTGTCGGTTGTCTTACCAACCTTATCTGTGCTGTTCTCCTGTCGGTTGTCTTACCAACCTTATCTGTGCTGTTCTCCTGTCGGTTGTCTTACCTACCTTATCTGTGCTGTTCTCCTGTCGGTTGTCTTACCAACCTTATCTGTGCTGTTCTCCTGTCGGTTGTCTTACCTACCTTATCTGTGCTGTTCTCCTGTCGGTTGTCTTACCAACCTTATCTGTGCTGTTCTCCTGTCGGTTGTCTTACCAACCTTATCTGTGCTGTTCTCCTGTCGGTTGTCTTACCTACCTTATCTGTGCTGTTCTCCTTTCGGTTGTCTTACCTACCTTATCTGTGCTGTTCTCCTGTCGGTTGTCTTACCTACCTTATCTGTGCTGTTCTCCTGTCGGTTGTCTTACCTACCTTATCTGTGCTGTTCTCCTGTCGGTTGTCTTCTGTTCTCCTTTCGGTTGTCTTACCAACCTTATCTGTGCTGTTCTCCTGTCGGTTGTCTTACCAACCTTATCTGTGCTGTTCTCCTGTCGGTTGTCTTACCAACCTTATCTGTGCTGTTCTCCTTTCGGTTGTCTTACCAACCTTATCTGTGCTGTTCTCCTGTCGGTTGTCTTACCTACCTTATCTGTGCTGTTCTCCTTTCGGTTGTCTTACCTACCTTATCTGTGCTGTTCTCCTTTCGGTTGTCTTACCAACCTTATCTGTGCTGTTCTCCTGTCGGTTGTCTTACCAACCTTATCTGAACTGTTCTCCTGTCGGTTGTCTTACCAACCTTATCTGTGCTGTTCTCCTGTCGGTTGTCTTACCTACCTTATCTGTGCTGTTCTCCTGTCGGTTGTCTTACCAACCTTATCTGTGCTGTTCTCCTGTCGGTTGTCTTACCTACCTTATCTGTGCTGTTCTCCTGTCGGTTGTCTTACCAACCTTATCTGTGCTGTTCTCCTGTCGGTTGTCTTACCAACCTTATCTGTGCTGTTCTCCTGTCGGTTGTCTTACCTACCTTATCTGTGCTGTTCTCCTTTCGGTTGTCTTACCTACCTTATCTGTGCTGTTCTCCTGTCGGTTGTCTTACCTACCTTATCTGTGCTGTTCTCCTGTCGGTTGTCTTACCTACCTTATCTGTGCTGTTCTCCTGTCGGTTGTCTTACCAACCTTATCTGTGCTGTTCTCCTTTCGGTTGTCTTACCTACCTTATCTGTGCTGTTCTCCTGTCGGTTGTCTTACCAACCTTATCTGTGCTGTTCTCCTGTCGGTTGTCTTACCTAACTTATCTGTGCTGTTCTCCTGTCGGTTGTCTTACCAACCTTATCTGTGCTGTTCTCCTGTCGGTTGTCTTACCTACCTTATCTGTGCTGTTCTCCTGTCGGTTGTCTTACCTACCTTATCTGTGCTGTTCTCCTTTCGGTTGTCTTACCAACCTTATCTGTGCTGTTCTCCTGTCGGTTGTCTTACCTACCTTATCTGTGCTGTTCTCCTGTCGGTTGTCTTACCAACCTTATCTGTGCTGTTCTCCTGTCGGTTGTCTTACCAACCTTATCTGTGCTGTTCTCCTGTCGGTTGTCTTACCAACCTTATCTGTGCTGTTCTCCTGTCGGTTGTCTTACCAACCTTATCTGTGCTGTTCTCCTGTCGGTTGTCTTACCAACCTTATCTGTGCTGTTCTCCTGTCGGTTGTCTTACCAACCTTATCTGTGCTGTTCTCCTGTCGGTTGTCTTACCAACCTTATCTGTGCTGTTCTCCTGTCGGTTGTCTTACCAACCTTATCTGTGCTGTTCTCCTGTCGGTTGTCTTACCAACCTTATCTGTGCTGTTCTCCTGTCGGTTGTCTTACCAACCTTATCTGTGCTGTTCTCCTGTCGGTTGTCTTACCTACCTTATCTGTGCTGTTCTCCTGTCGGTTGTCTTACCTACCTTATCTGTGCTGTTCTCCTGTCGGTTGTCTTACCAACCTTATCTGTGCTGTTCTCCTTTCGGTTGTCTTACCAACCTTATCTGTGCTGTTCTCCTGTCGGTTGTCTTACCAACCTTATCTGTGCTGTTCTCCTGTCGGTTGTCTTACCAACCTTATCTGTGCTGTTCTCCTGTCGGTTGTCTTACCTACCTTATCTGTGCTGTTCTCCTGTCGGTTGTCTTACCAACCTTATCTGTGCTGTTCTCCTGTCGGTTGTCTTACCTACCTTATCTGTGCTGTTCTCCTGTCGGTTGTCTTACCAACCTTATCTGTGCTGTTCTCCTGTCGGTTGTCTTACCAACCTTATCTGTGCTGTTCTCCTGTCGGTTGTCTTACCTACCTTATCTGTGCTGTTCTCCTTTCGGTTGTCTTACCTACCTTATCTGTGCTGTTCTCCTGTCGGTTGTCTTACCTACCTTATCTGTGCTGTTCTCCTGTCGGTTGTCTTACCTACCTTATCTGTGCTGTTCTCCTGTCGGTTGTCTTACCAACCTTATCTGTGCTGTTCTCCTTTCGGTTGTCTTACCAACCTTATCTGTGCTGTTCTCCTGTCGGTTGTCTTACCAACCTTATCTGTGCTGTTCTCCTGTCGGTTGTCTTACCAACCTTATCTGTGCTGTTCTCCTTTCGGTTGTCTTACCAACCTTATCTGTGCTGTTCTCCTGTCGGTTGTCTTACCTACCTTATCTGTGCTGTTCTCCTTTGGTTGTCTTACCTACCTTATCTGTGCTGTTCTCCTTTCGGTTGTCTTACCAACCTTATCTGTGCTGTTCTCCTTTCGGTTGTCTTACCTACCTTATCTGTGCTGTTCTCCTGTCGGTTGTCTTACCTACCTTATCTGTGCTGTTCTCCTTTCGGTTGTCTTACCAACCTTATCTGTGCTGTTCTCCTGTCGGTTGTCTTACCAACCTTATCTGTGCTGTTCTCCTGTCGGTTGTCTTACCAACCTTATCTGTGCTGTTCTCCTTTCGGTTGTCTTACCTACCTTATCTGTGCTGTTCTCCTTTCGGTTGTCTTACCTACCTTATCTGTGCTGTTCTCCTTTCGGTTGTCTTACCAACCTTATCTGTGCTGTTCTCCTGTCGGTTGTCTTACCAACCTTATCTGTGCTGTTCTCCTTTCGGTTGTCTTACCTACCTTATCTGTGCTGTTCTCCTTTCGGTTGTCTTACCTACCTTATCTGTGCTGTTCTCCTGTCGGTTGTCTTACCAACCTTATCTGTGCTGTTCTCCTGTCGGTTGTCTTACCAACCTTATCTGTGCTGTTCTCCTGTCGGTTGTCTTACCAACCTTATCTGTGCTGTTCTCCTGTCGGTTGTCTTACCAACCTTATCTGTGCTGTTCTCCTTTCGGTTGTCTTACCTACCTTATCTGTGCTGTTCTCCTTTCGGTTGTCTTACCTACCTTATCTGTGCTGTTCTCCTTTCGGTTGTCTTACCAACCTTATCTGTGCTGTTCTCCTGTCGGTTGTCTTACCAACCTTATCTGTGCTGTTCTCCTTTCGGTTGTCTTACCTACCTTATCTGTGCTGTTCTCCTTTCGGTTGTCTTACCTACCTTATCTGTGCTGTTCTCCTGTCGGTTGTCTTACCAACCTTATCTGTGCTGTTCTCCTGTCGGTTGTCTTACCAACCTTATCTGTGCTGTTCTCCTGTCGGTTGTCTTACCAACCTTATCTGTGCTGTTCTCCTGTCGGTTGTCTTACCAACCTTATCTGTGCTGTTCTCCTTTCGGTTGTCTCACCTACCTTATCTGTGCTGTTCTCCTGTCGGTTGTCTTACCAACCTTATCTGTGCTGTTCTCCTGTCGGTTGTCTTACCAACCTTATCTGTGCTGTTCTCCTTTCTCTGTCTTACCTACCTTATCTGTGCTGTTCTCCTTTCGGTTGTCTTACCTACCTTATCTGTGCTGTTCTCCTGTCGGTTGTCTTACCAACCTTATCTGTGCTGTTCTCCTGTCGGTTGTCTTACCAACCTTATCTGTGCTGTTCTCCTGTCGGTTGTCTTACCAACCTTATCTGTGCTGTTCTCCTTTCAGTTGTCTTACCAACCTTATCTGTGCTGTTCTCCTTTCGGTTGTCTTACCAACCTTATCTGTGCTGTTCTCCTGTCGGTTGTCTTACCAACCTTATCTGTGCTGTTCTCCTGTCGGTTGTCTTACCTACCTTATCTGTGCTGTTCTCCTGTCGGTTGTCTTACCAACCTTATCTGTGCTGTTCTCCTTTCGGTTGTCTTACCTACCTTATCTGTGCTGTTCTCCTTTCGGTTGTCTTACCAACCTTATCTGTGCTGTTCTCCTGTCGGTTGTCTTACCAACCTTATCTGTGCTGTTCTCCTGTCGGTTGTCTTACCTACCTTATCTGTGCTGTTCTCCTTTCGGTTGTCTTACCAACCTTATCTGTGCTGTTCTCCTTTCGGTTGTCTTACCTACCTTATCTGTGCTGTTCTCCTGTTTTGTCTTACCTACCTTATCTGTGCTGTTCTCCTGTCGGTTGTCTTACCAACCTTATCTGTGCTGTTCTCCTTTCGGTTGTCTTACCAACCTTATCTGTGCTGTTCTCTTTCGGTTGTCTTACCTACCTTATCTGTGCTGTTCTCCTTTCGGTTGTCTTACCAACCTTATCTGTGCTGTTCTCCTTTCGGTTGTCTTACCTACCTTATCTGTGCTGTTCTCCTGTCGGTTGTCTTACCAACCTTATCTGTGCTGTTCTCCTTTCGGTTGTCTTACCAACCTTATCTGTGCTGTTCTCCTGTCGGTTGTCTTACCTACCTTATCTGTGCTGTTCTCCTGTCGGTTGTCTTACCAACCTTATCTGTGCTGTTCTCCTGTCGGTTGTCTTACCTACCTTATCTGTGCTGTTCTCCTGTCGGTTGTCTTACCAACCTTATCTGTGCTGTTCTCCTGTCGGTTGTCTTACCAACCTTATCTGTGCTGTTCTCCTGTCGGTTGTCTTACCAACCTTATCTGTGCTGTTCTCCTGTCGGTTGTCTTACCAACCTTATCTGTGCTGTTCTCCTGTCGGTTGTCTTACCAACCTTATCTGTGCTGTTCTCCTGTCGGTTGTCTTACCAACCTTATCTGTGCTGTTCTCCTGTCGGTTGTCTTACCAACCTTATCTGTGCTGTTCTCCTGTCGGTTGTCTTACCAACCTTATCTGTGCTGTTCTCCTGTCGGTTGTCTTACCAACCTTATCTGTGCTGTTCTCCTGTCGGTTGTCTTACCAACCTTATCTGTGCTGTTCTCCTGTCGGTTGTCTTACCAACCTTATCTGTGCTGTTCTCCTGTCGGTTGTCTTACCTACCTTATCTGTGCTGTTCTCCTGTCGGTTGTCTTACCAACCTTATCTGTGCTGTTCTCCTGTCGGTTGTCTTACCTACCTTATCTGTGCTGTTCTCCTGTCGGTTGTCTTACCAACCTTATCTGTGCTGTTCTCCTGTCGGTTGTCTTACCTACCTTATCTGTGCTGTTCTCCTTTCGGTTGTCTTACCTACCTTATCTGTGCTGTTCTCCTTTCGGTTGTCTTACCAACCTTATCTGTGCTGTTCTCCTGTCGGTTGTCTTACCAACCTTATCTGTGCTGTTCTCCTGTCGGTTGTCTTACCTACCTTATCTGTGCTGTTCTCCTGTCGGTTGTCTTACCAAATGCACTGTCTGTAAGCTGCTCTGGAAAACCACGTCTTGTAAATGACTAAAATGTAAAACTGTAGGAATTAGAACGAGTGTGTGTTGTTGTGTTTTTTTTGGGGGTGTAAAATCACATGACAACTAATACTAATAATATTCCGTCTTTCATCAAGAGATGCCTTCCATCCGACTGGAAACCTAATTCTTAGGTTTTTGGTACTTAGTAGGTATTAGATATTGTAAACAGCACTGAAACAATACATCTTAAAACCCAGGCAACAAAATAATAACGGCTTCATTTCCTTCTCTAAGGGCACCGACTATTTATCCCCGACAGTCTCATCTTGCACACAAGAGCCTCATTTTTTTGAGATCAACTTCAAAATGTCTGTCGTATAGCGTAATAGTTTCAGCCTAGGTCAAGCACTGATGGTTTTTTGGGGTAGTGTCCTTAATGCTCCTCTAAGTCCTCTGGCTCTTAGGCTACATTTGTCTGGCAGACATAGACTAAGTCCCAAGTGGCACCCTATTCCCTATGTAGTGCACTACTTTTGACCAGAGCCCTATGGGGGGCCCTATAAGGGTGCCATTTGGGATGCATATCTTAAGCAAACAATGGCTTGCTGAGGAAATGCTTGCGAATGAGGATGACTTGTGGGGTATTCTTTTCCCAGAAAGCCACAGTGCTGCAGACGCCACACGCCAAGTCTGCCTTTTGACCAACCCGAGACCCGGCTGCTCTCGTCAGTATTTCTGGGCTCAGATGTCTCAGGGATTTTGGCAGACAATTTGTTTGACTCTTCAGCCTCCCCCACCTTCCTCCTCTTCTTTCTCCTCTTCGTTCCCTCCATTTTCACTTGAGCTCAGGATAGAGAATGATCGAGGGGGGCCCTATAATGGTGCCATTTAGGATGCAGGATAGAGAATGATCGAGGGGGCCCTATAAGGGTGCCATTTGGGATGCAGGATAGAGAATGATCGAGGGGGGCCCTATACGGGTGCCATTTGGGATGCAGGATAGAGAATGATCGAGGGGGGGCCCTATAAGGGTGCCATTTGGGATGCAGGATAGAGAATGATCGAGGGGGGCCCTATAAGGGTGCCATTTGGGATGCAGGATAGAGAATGATCGAGGGGGGCCCTATAAGGGTGCTATTTGGGATGCAGGATAGAGAATGATCGAGGGGGGCCCTATAAGGGTGCCATTTGGGATGCAGAATAGAGAATGATCGAGGGGGGCCCTATAAGGATGCCATTTGGGATGCAGGATAGAGAATGATCGAGGGGCAAAAGTAGAAGTGAAGCTGACAGAGAAGAGTGAAAGAAAAAGAAAGAGAATGTGAGAGAGAACCTAAGAGAGAGAGAACGTAGGAGAGAGAGAACCTAAGAGAGAGAGAGAGAACGTAAGAGAGAGAGAACCTAAGAGAGAGAGAACCTAAGAGAGAGAGAACCTAAGAGAGAGAGAACCTAAGGGAGAGAGAGAACCTAAGAGAAAAAACGTGAGAGAGAAGTAGCAAGATAAAGAATGAGTGTGAGAGAGAGAGAGAGACAGAGGGAGACAGAGAGAGAGAGAGAGAGAGGGAGAGAGAGAGAGGGAGAACGTAAGAGAGAACGTAAGAGAGAGAGAGAACGTAAGAGAGAACCTAAGAGAGAGACCGTCAAAGTGAGAGAACGTAAGAAAGAGAGAATGTTAGAGAGAAGTAGCGAGATAAAGAATGAGTGTGAGAGAGAGAGAGAGAGAGAGAGAGAGAGAGAGAGAGAGGGGAGAGAGGGAGAGAGGGAGAGAGAGAGAGGGAGAGAGAGAGACAGAGAGAGAGAGGGGGGAGAGAGAGGGGGAGAGAGGGAGAGAGAGAGAGGGAGAGACAGAGAGAGACAGAGAGAGACAGAGACAGAGAGAGAGAGAGACAGAGAGAGAGACAGAGACAGAGAGAGAGAGAGACAGAGAGAGAGAGAGAGACAGAGAGACAGAGAGAGAGACAGAGACAGAGACAGAGAGAGAGAGAGAGACAGAGAGAGAGACAGAGAGAGAGACAGAGACAGAGAGAGAGAGAGAGAGACAGAGAGACAGAGAGAGAGACAGAGACAGAGACAGAGACAGAGAGACAGAGAGACAGAGAGAGAGACAGAGAGAGAGACAGAGACAGAGAGAGAGAGAGACAGAGAGAGAGAGAGAGAGACAGAGAGACAGAGAGAGAGACAGAGACAGAGACAGAGAGTGAGAGAGACTGAGAGAGACAGAGAGAAAGACAGAGACAGAGAGAGAGAGACAGAGAGAGACAGAGACTGAGAGAGACAGAGACAGAGAGACAGAGAGACAGAGAGACAGAGAGACAGAGAGACAGAGAGGGAGGTAGGGAAAGCTGTAGCTGTTTAATTTACTCTATTCAGGAGGTGATTGTGAGCTAAAGTCCTGCTTCCTAATGCTTAGTGGCAGATCCTTCAGTCCCAGACTGGTCCCGGGGCCCCGGGGCCTCCACGGCTCTCTACGTCACTGTTCAGCCAGGCTAGCCCAGACTACAACCGTGTCCCAAATAACACCATATTCCCTATATATTGACCAGAGCCTTGTGCCCTGATCAACAATACCAGATAGGGGAAAGGGCTCCATTTGGGCCTCAGCCTGGCTGTCATCTTTCTAAGGATTTCTTTATTTTTCAGGAAGAGCTTGTAGCTAAGGGAAACGGGATGCTTCCGGCTCGGAGGGAGGAAACCCACCACTGGACTGGTCTGCTGCCTCGTCACAAGGGACCCTCTGCACTCTTTCATGCCGCTCGTGATTCTTTGCTTTCTTTCTCCCTCTATCCACACAGTGATCGGTATCAGCCTCTCTTTCAGGGCTGGGCCCTCTGGGGGTAGAGGGGGGCTTCAGCTTTACTAAAGACTCTGTTTCTTTCTGCCGTCAGATGAAAAGGGGAACTGTTAGTTTTTAATCTGTGTGAATGTTACCCGTGACTCTGTATAAAGGATACAGGTGATACTGTCGTTCTGTCTTGATCTAACCTCTAACCTCTAACCTTCCTCTATTACATCACGGAAACACATTTCTTTATAAAATAAAGACTCAATGAATCTATTTCATTTAGTCTCATTAGCCTATAAGGTGTGTAACACTAGTCAAATACATTATAATGCATCACATATTACATCACATTGAGTGTTCTGTGGAACACTATCTCCTGTACTGTAGGGAACCGGGTTCCATTTTGGAGTGCAGCTCGAGTGTTGTGCTAGCCGCTAGCCAGGTTGGGGTGAGAGGTTTTGGGCTCCAACACTCCCTAGCCATGCTAACCCTTACCCCAGTAAAAACAGCACATTTCGTGGGGTCCCCACAAGCCCTCCAACGTCTGCACGTCCGACCCCCAGCAAAAAGACAGAAACAGAAGAAGAGAAGCATAACACTCAGACCCACACTCAGACCCGCACTCAGACCCGCACTCAGACCCGCACTCAGACCCGCACTCAGACCCGCACTCAGACCCACACTCAGACCCACACTCAGACCCGCACTCAGACCCACACTCAGACCCACACTCAGACCCACACTCAGACCCACACTCAGACCCACACTCACATGAGTCCATCTTCCCCATCTCTCCCTACCTTCAATTCCTCCATATTGCCCATCTCTCCCTCCCATACCTCCATCTTCCCCATCTCTCCCTCCGTACCTCCATCTTCCCCATCTCTCCCTCCGTACCTCCATCTTCCCCATCTCTCCCTCCTTACCTCCATCTTCCCCATCTCTCCCTCCCTCTCGTACCTCCATCTTCCCCATCTCTCTCTCTCCCATACCTCCATCTTCCCCATCTCTCCCTCCGTACCTCCATCTTCCCCATCTCTCCCTCCCTCTCGTACCTCCATCTTCCCCATCTCTCCCTCCCTCTCGTACCTCCATCTTCCCCATCTCTCCCTCCCCCCATACCTCCATCTTCCCCATCTCTCCCTCCCCCATACCTCCATCTTCCCCATCTCTCCCTCCCTCTCGTACCTCCATCTTCCCCATCTCTCCCTCCCTCCCTCTCGTACCTCCATCTTCCCCATCTCCCCCTCCGTACCTCCATCTTCCCCATCTCTCCCTCTCGTACCTCCATCTTCCCCATCTCTCCCTCCCTCTCGTACCTCCATCTTCCCCATCTCTCCCTCCCGTACCTCCATCTTCCCCATCTCTCCCTCCCTCCCATACCTCCATCTTCCCCATCTCTCCCTCCCTCTCGTACCTCCATCTTCCCCATCTCTCCCTCCCCCATACCTCCATCTTCCCCATCTCTCCCTCCCCCATACCTCCATCTTCCCCATCTCTCCCTCCCCCCATACCTCCATCTTCCCCATCTCTCCCTCCCTCCCATACCTCCATCTTCCCCATCTCTCCCTCCCCCATACCTCCATCTTCCCCATCTCTCCCTCCCTCCCATACCTCCATCTTCCCCATCTCCCTCCCATACCTCCATCTTCCCCATCTCTTCCCCCATACCTCCATCTTGCCCATAAAATCATCCCCCAAATCTTGAATCCCAAGTCCCCCAGACCCCTCTTCCCCATGTATCTCTGTCTGCTCTTCTCCTCTCTGTCTAGGCCATACCTCCAGGTATCTCTACCTCCATTGTTCCTAACCCTAATCTTCCCGATCCCTAACCCTAACCGATCCATACCTCCATCTTCCCCATCTCTCCCTCCCCCCTAACCTCCATCTTCCCCATCTCTCCCTCCCCCATAACCTCCATCTTCCCCATCTCTCCCTCCCCCTACCTCCATCTTAACCCTACCTCCACTCTCCCCCTCCCCCATACCTCCATCTTCCCCATAACCCTCCATCTTCCCCATCTCCCCAACCTCCCTCCCCATCTCTCCCTCCCCTCAACCTCCATCTTCCCCATCTCTCCCTCCCCCATACCTCCATCTTCCCCATCTCTCCCTCCCCCATACCTCCATCTTCCCCATCTAACCCTCCCCCATACCTCCATCTTCCCCATCTCCCTCCCCATACCTCCATCTTCCCCTCCCTCCCCCCTCCATCTTCCCTATCCTCCCTCCCCCATAACCCATAACCCTATCCGATCCCTCCCCCAACCTCCATCTTCCCCATCTCTCCCCTAACCCTAACCTCCATCTTCCCCCTAACCCTAACCCCTACCTCCCTAACCGATCCCTCCCTAACCCTAACCCTAACCCTAACCCCATAACCCCTAACCGATCCCTAACCCCTAACCGATCCCTAACCCTAACCGATCCCTAACCCCTAACCCCAACAAGTGCCCTAGTTCCATGTATCTCTGGTCCTCTTTGAAGGTAGGTATGCTCTTTTGTTCCTAAACCTAACCCCAAACCTAAATCCCTAACCCTAACGATCCCTAACCCTAACACCAACCCCTAACCCTAACCCTAACCCTAACCCTAACCTAACCTAACCCTAACCGATCCCCAACCCTAACCCCAACCCCTAACCCTAACCCCAACCCTAACCTAACCCCTAACCCCTAAACCCTAACCTAACCGATCCCTAACCCTAACCCCCCTAACCCTAACCCTAACCCTAACCGATCCCTAACCCTAACCCTAACCCCTAACCTAATCCCTAACCCCTAACCCTAACCCTAAACCCCAACCCCTAACCCTAACCCTAACCCCTAACCCTAACCCTAACCCTAACCCCAACAGGTGCCCGTGTACTTGGTCCTCCTGAAGGGCAAGTGCCCTAACCCTAACCCCTAACCCTAATTTTTTCCTAACCCTAACCCCTAACCTAAATCCCTAACCCCTAACCCTAACCTAACCCTAACCCTAACCCTCACCCCTAACCCTAACCCCTAACCCTAACCCTAACCCCTAACCCCTAACCCTAACCCTAACCCCTAACCCTAACCCTAACCCTAACCCCTAACCCTAACCCCTAACCCTAATCCCTAACCCCTAACCCCCTAACCCCTAACCCTAACCCCTAACCCTAACCCTAACCCTAACCATAACCCCTAACCCCTAACCCCTAACCCCTAACCCTAACCCCTAACCCTAACCCTAACCCTAACCCTAACCCCTAACCCCTAACCCCTAACCCTAACCCCTAACCCTAACCCCTAACCCTAACCCCTAACCCCTAACCCCTAACCCTAACCCCTAACCCCTAACCATAACCCTAACCCCTAACCCTCACCCCTAACCCTAACCCCTAACCCCTAACCCTAATCCCTAACCCCTAACCCCTAACCCTAACCCCTAACCCTAACCCCTAACCCTAACCCTAACCCCTAACCCTAACCCTAACCCTAACCCTAACCCCTAACCCCTAACCCTAACCCCTAACCCTAACCCCTAACCCTAACCCCTAACCCCTAACCCCTAACCCTAACCCCTAACCCTAACCCCTAACCCTAACCCCTAACCACTAACCCCTAACCCTAACCCTAACCCCTAACCCTAACCCCTAACCCTAACCCTAACCCCTAACCCCTAATCCAAAACCTTTAATTCTGTGAAGATATTGTCTGTTGATTTGTGATGAACACTATTTTCCAAGTGTAGCTGCTCTCACTGTATTTTACTATTATTATGAACCATAATTCAGCTTGGCAACTAGCCTCACTGCACAACTAGACCTTATTCCATGTTCTCCTGCTGCCCGGTATCCTTCCAATTCTCCAAACTTCAAATCTGGAAGTTAAGTTTTAAGTTTAGTCTCTCATTCTGAATGGTTAAGGTACTGGTTATGGTTTGGATAGGGTTAAGGTACTGGTTAAAGGTTTAGAACTCTAGGGGCAGTTATTTCATTTTTGGATTGGACGTAGGGTTTTTTAGGCGATATTTTGTCAGAAAAGATGCTCGGTTAAGGTTTGGAATTGATAGTTTTGGAAAGAAGACACTACTGACGTTTCCAGAACTGCAAAGGTTTTCACTGTTAAGGATTGTATATAAGGGTTAGTTACAGGCTATAAAAACCAGTGTCTGTGACCAGGAAATCAACAGATTTTGATCCAGGCACGTTTTCCATGATCCCCTCATTATATGGCTGTGAATGCGACAGGAATGAACGGACACTTCCTATCGTTTCGTACCACAGGTGCTTGAAGGTAATAGTGCTCTAGTGGCATGGTTTTGAGGCATTTGTAGTCTTCAGGAGAGCGATAGATGTCTAATTTCAACGCCAATCTTGTCCGACCAGGTTGGTGTCAGATGGAGATTGGTTCAATGTAATGTGACAGGCAACACTCTAATTTTTCCCCCAACATGCCTTCTAGAAACATCCCCCAACATGCATTTCAATGAAAAACATCCCCAAACATGCCTTCTAAAGGATTTTTCAACATGCGTTTTCCTAAAACATTTCAACATTCCTTCTAAAAAATCCCCCAGGTGACATGCCGGTTAAAGTTTCGGTAGCCAAATGCATAGTAACAAATGCCTTCAAAACGTTGTGTCCTACACAACATCTTTCAGGAAAAACTGGACATCTTCTAAAACATCTCCTCATTGAAACATCTGAAGTTCTTCAAAGGTAAATTATTTAATTTGATCCCTTTGCTGGTTTTTGTGAAGGCTAAATGCTCCCTAAATGCTACGCTAGCTATCACCACTCTTACACAAATTATTGATTTTCTCTGGTTCTAAAGCATATTTTGAAAATCTGAACATGCCATTCGTTAAGAAAAGGATAAGCTTGAGGACAGGCATATTTATTTCATTTATTTTGCAATTTTCAGAAATCCCTAATGTTGCCTTATGGTAATGAGCTTGAACATGTTCTAAAAATCCCGGATCCGGGATGGGGCCTTCTAAAGGTTTCCCAATATGGGTTAAAACTGGTTAACATGCCTTTAAGGATTGGATAGGGTTAAGGCCTTGGTTAAGGTTTGGATAGGGTTAACATGTTAAGGTTTGGACAGGGTTCCCAAACTGGTTAAGGTTTAAAGGGTTAAGGTACTGGTTAAGGTTTGGACAGGGTTAAGGTACTGGTTAAGGTTTGGATAGGGTTAAAACATCTGGTTAAGGATTGTATATAAGGGTTAAAACCAACTATAAAAACAGTGTCTGTGACCAGGACCCAACACACAGCCTTCTGATCCAGAGGTATGGGATTCCACCTCTCCATCCCCTCATCCACAACACTCCGGCAAAACTATTGCTTGACGGTAATAGTGCTCTAAACTGTTCCCCCAACAGTGGCTGGTTTTGAAGGCATCCCCCAACATCTTCAGGACCGATTTGTCAACATTTCTAAATCTTGAACGACCAGGTTGGTATGTTCAGATGGAGACCCGGATTCAATGTAATGTGACAGAGCAACACTCTAAAACATCCCCCAACATGCCTTCTAAAACATCCCCCAACATGCCTTCTAAAACATCCCCCAACATGCCTTCTAAAGGCCTTTCTCCCAACATGCCCTCTAAAACATCCCCCAACATTCCTTCTAAAACATCCCCCAACATGCCTTCTAAATGCCTTTCCCCCAACATGCCTTCTAAAACATCCCCCAACATGCCTTCTAAAGGCCTTTCCCCCAACATGCCTTCTAAAACATCCCCCAACATGCCTTCTAAAACATCCCCCAACATGCCTTCTAAAGGCCTTTCTCCCAACATGCCTTCTAAAACATCCCCCAACATGCCTTCTAAAGGCCTTTCCCCAAACATGCCTTCTAAAACATCCCCCAACATGCCTTCTAAAACATCCCCCAACATGCCTTCTAAAACATCCCCCAACATGCCTTCTAAAGGCCTTTCCCCCAACATGCCTTCTAAAACATCCCCCAACATGCCTTCTAAAACATCCCCCAACATGCCTTCTAAAACATCCCCAACATGCCTTCTAAAACATCCCCCAACATGCCTTCTAAAGGCCTTTCTCCCAACATGCCTTCTAAAACATCCCCCAACATGCCTTCTAGGCCTTTCTCCCAACATGCCTTCTAAAACATCCCCCAACATGCCTTCTAAAGGCCTTTCTCCCAACATGCCTTCTAAAGGCACTTCCCCCAACATGCCTTCTAAAGGCCTTTCTCCCAACATGCCTTCTAAAACATCCCCCAACATGCCTTCTAAAACATCCCCCAACATGCCTTCTAAAACATCCCCCAACATGCCTTCTAAAACATCCCCCAACATGCCTTCTAAAGGCCTTTCTCCCAACATGCCTTCTAAAGGCCTTTCCCCAACATGCCTTCTAAAGGCCTTTCTCCCAACATGCCTTCTAAAAACATCCCCCAACATGCCTTCTAAAGGCCTTTCCCCCAACATGCCTTCTAAAACATCCCCCAACATGCCTTCTAAAGGCCTTTCTCCCAACATGCCTTCTAAAACATCCCCCAACATGCCTTCTAAAGGCCTTTCCCCCAACATGCCTTCTAAAGACCTTTCCCCCAACATGCCTTCTAAAACCTTTCCCCCAACATGCCTTCTAAAGGCCTTTTCCCCAACATGCTTTTAAAGGCCTTTCCCCCAACATGCTTTCTAAAACATCCCCCAACATGCCTTCTAAAACATCCCCCAACATGCCTTCTAAAGACCTTTCCCCCAACATGCCTTCTAAAGGCCTTTCTCCCAACATGCCTTCTAAAACATCCCCCAACATGCCTTCTAAAGACCTTTCTCCCAACATGCCTTCTAAAACTTTCCCCCAACATGCCTTCTAAAGACCTTTCCCCCAACATGCCTTCTAAAGGCCTTTCCCCCAACATGCCTTCTAAAGGCCTTTCCCCCAACATGCCTTCTAAGAGTCCTTTCTCCCAACATGCCTTCTAAAGGCCTTCCCCCAACATGCCTTCTAAAGGCCTTTCCCCCAACATGCTTCTAAAGGCCTTTCCCCCAACATGCTTTCTAAAGGCCTTTCTCCCAACATGCCTTCTAAAACATCCCCCAACATGCCTTCTAAAGACCTTTCCCCCAACATGCCTTCTAAAACATCCCCCAACATGCTTCTAAAGGCCTTTCTCCCAACATGCCTTCTAAAACATCCCCCAACATGCCTTCTAAAACATCCCCCAACATGCCTTCTAAAGGCCTTTCCCCCAACATGCTTCTAAAGGCCTTTCTCCCAACATGCCTTCTAAAGGCCTTTCCCCCAACATGGCTTTTAAAGGCCTTTCCCCCAACATGCTTTCTAAAACATCCCCCAACATGCCTTCTAAAACATCCCCCAACATGGCTTCTAAAGGCCTTTCCCCCAACATGGCTTTCTAAAGACCTTTCCCCCAACATGCCTTCTAAAGGCCTTTCTCCAAACATGCCTTCTAAAGGCCTTTCTCCCAACATGCCTTCTAAAGGCCTTTCCCCCAACATGCCTTCTAAAACATCCCCAACATGCCTTCTAAAGGCCTTTCTCCCAACATGCTTTCTAAAGGCCTTTCCCCAACATGCTTTCTAAAACATCCCCCAACATGCCTTCTAAAACTTTCCCCCAACATGCCTTCTAAAGGCCTTTCCCCCAACATGCCTTCTAAAACATCCCCCAACATGCCTTCTAAATGGCCTTTCCCCCAACATGGCTTCTAAAGGCCTTTCCCCCAACATGCCTTCTAAAGGCCTTTCTCCCAACATGCCTTCTAAAGGCCTTTCTCCCAACATGCCTTCTAAAGGCCTTTCTCCCAACATACCTTCTAAAACATCCCCCAACAGGCCTTCTAAAGGCCTTTCTCCCAACATGCCTTCTAAAACATCCCCCAACATGCCTTCTAAAACATCTCCCAACATGCCTTCTAAAGGCCTTTCCCCCAACATGCCTTCTAAAGGCCTTTCCCCCAACATGCCTTCTAAAGGCCTTTCCCCCAACATGCCTTCTAAAGACCTTTCCCCCAACATGCCTTCTAAAGGCCTTTCCCCCAACATGCTTTCTAAAGGCCTTTCCCCCAACATGCCTTCTAAAGACCTTTCCCCCAACATGCTTTATAAAGGCCTTTCCCCCAACATGCCTTCTAAAACATCCCCCAACATGCCTTCTAAAGGCCTTTCCCCCAACATGCCTTCTAAAGGCCTTTCTCCGCAACGGAAAAAAAACAACATTTAGGTGTCAAATTTAAATTAAATTAAATTACATTTCAAAAGCTGTTATAGTGGTTTTCAGTCTTGGTCAAAGAGTTTGATCAATCTATGAATGAAGACAAACAGCAACAACAACAACAACAACAACAACAACAACAACAACAACGTTGTTTGATCTGGTAT
>NC_068424.1:5732825-5742825 GCF_023373465.1 Oncorhynchus keta | reverse complement strand
TAACCCCACGACCCTGTGTGAAGAATTGTGTGTGTTTTTTGCCAATTTTAACCGCACACTTGTTGTTTGTGTACATGGATTTTATAATGTCATATGTTTTACCCCCAACACCACTTTCCATCAGTTTGTATAGCAGACCCTCATGCCCTCTCTCTCTCTCTCTCTCTCTCTCTCTCTCTCTCTCTCTCTCTCTCTCTCTCTCTCTCTCTCTGTCTCTCTCTCTCTGTCTCTCTGTCTCTCTCTCTCTCTCTCTCTCTCTCTCTCTCTCTCTCTGTCTCTCTCTCTGTCTGTCTCTCTCTCTCTGTCTCTCTCTCTCTGTCTCTCTCTCTCTCTGTCTCTCTGTCTCTCTCTACTCTCTCTCTCTCTTCCTCTCTGTCTCTCTCTATCTCTCTCTCTTCTCTCTCTCTCTCTCTCTCTCTCTCTCTCTCTCTCTCTCTAAAAGTCAGAGCCATTGGTTCGTCATACCATGGATCATTATTCATCCCGGGGTCTTACTGTCACATCCATGGTTAATGGAGACTCGCCTACAAGCAGCACCATTGAGCCTAGACACACACATCACCATTAAACCCTGCTGGTGATTGGCAGCTGCTCCCTATCCTGTACCAGTGCTGGGGGCTCAACACCACAGGGATCCTGCCATCGATACCCAACGTGTCATTTTCTATTGGCAGGTGGGTGATGACTGTGAGTGAGTCCCAAATTGCATCCTATTCTCTATATAGTGCACTACATATGACCAGGACCCATTACGGTTCCCATAGGGCTTAGGTCAAAAGTAGTGCCCTATATAAGGAATAGGAAGCAATTTGGGATGCGTGCTGTGATTAAATCTGGGCCTTAGCCCCTACCATCAGCGTTATTGTGCCGGGATTCCCCTAGTCCCCAATGGAGAGATCCTCTGTCACATTCTGTCATGCCAGCTTTGGGTCCTGCCAGCTGGCCATGTGGCGTGGCATAACACAGACTTAATTTATCTGGTCCCCCAAAGGCCTGCAGCTAGTGCTCTTATCTCTCTCTCTCTCTCTCTCTCCTTCTCGTTCTCTCTCTCCCTTGACCCCATTCCCCCATTCCTAAGCCCCCTCTGTCATCCCACCACACTCCGAGGTTGTTGTTTATTTTTGTGTCTGGATTAGTCCTCCTCTCATCTGTCCATCATGGACCTAGGACCCTGCTCTGTCATCCCACCACCCTCCGAGGTTGTGTCTGGATTAGTCCTCCTCTCATCTGTCCATCATGGACCTAGGACCCTGCTCTGTCATCCCACCACCCTCCGAGGTTGTGTCTGGATTAGTCCTCCTCTCATCTGTCCATCATGGACCTAGGACCCTGCTCTGTCATCCCACCACCCTCCGAGGTTGTGTCTGGATTAGTCCTCCTCTCATCTGTCCATCATGGACCTAGGACCCTGCTCTGTCATCCCACCACCCTCCGAGGTTGTGTCTGGATTAGTCCTCCTCTCATCTGTCCATCATGGACCTAGAACCCTGCTCTGTCATCCCACCACCCTCCGAGGTTGTGTCTGGATTAGTCCTCCTCTCATCTGTCCATCATGGACCTAGGACCCTGCTCTGGATCCCAAATTGCACCCAGTTCCCTATATAGTTCAATACTCCCCTATGGTCTCTAGTCAAAAGTAGTTTATTATAACATTTTATTGACGTTATCGCATATGTTCCCTAGTAATAATACCTAGCGAAACAAAACAATCCTCAAAATATAAGGAAATAATAGTCTGGAATAAAAATACACTGAACAAAAATATAAACACAACATGTTAAGTGCTGGTCCCATGTTTCATGAGCTGAAATAAAAGATCCCAGAAATGTACAATACGCACAAAAGGCTTTATTTCTATCTAAAGTTGTGCACAAATTAGTTTACTTCCCTGTTATTTAGCATTTCTCCTTTGCCAAGTTAATCCATCAACCTGACAGGTGTGGCATATCGACAAGCTGATTAAACAGCATGATCATTACACAGGTGCGGCTTGGGGACAATAAAAGGCCACTCTAAAATGTGCAGTTTTGTCACACAACACAACGAGTTTCGAGGGAGAGTGGAATTGGCATGTTGACTGCAGGAATGTCCACCGGAGCTGTTGCCAGAGAATTTAATCTTAATTTATCTACCATAAGCCGCGTCCAATGTTGTTGTAGAGAATTTGGCGGTACGTCCAACCAGCCTCATAACCGCAGACCAGGTGTAACCACACCAGCCCAGGACCTTCACATCCGGCTTCTTCACCTGCGGGATGGTCTGAGTCCAGCCACCCGGACAGCTGATGAAACTGTGGGTTTGCACAACCAAAGAACATCTGCACAAACTGTCAGAAACTATCTCAGGGAAGCTCATACCATCGTCAACACCAGGGTGTGCAGTTCGGCGTCGTAAACGACGTGATTCTTCACGGATCAATCCCGGTTTCAACTGTACCGGGCAGATTGCAGACAGCGTGTACGGTGCACAGAGACACTGTGACCAGATCCTGAGGCCCATTGTCGTGCCATTCATCCGCTACCATCACATGTTTTAGCATGATAATTCATGACCCCATGTCACAAGGACCTGTACACAATTCCGGGATGCTGAAAATGTCCCAGTTCTTCCGTGGCCTGCATACTCACCAAACATGTCACCCATTGAGCATGTTTGGGATGCTCTGGATCGATGTGTACGACAGCGTGTTCCAGTTCCCGCCAATATCCAGCAAATTCGCACATGCCTTTGGAGAGGAGTGGGACAACATTCCACAGTCCACAATCAACAGCCTGATCAACTCTATGTCAAGGAGATGTGTCGCGCTGCATGAGGCAAATGGTCACACCAGATACTGACTGGTTTTCTGATCCACGCCCCTACCTTTCTTTTAAGGAATCTGTCACCAACTGATGCAAATCTGAATTCCCAGTCATGTGAAATACATAGATTAGGGCACAATTAATCTTTTTTCAATTGTCTTATTTCCTTATATGAACTGTAACTTAGGAAATTGTTGTGTTTATATTTTTGTTCCGTGATATGCTGGGCTGATGCCAGCTTTTGGTGACTATTTAACAGTTTTCAATCTCTCGGTCCTAGCTTTGATGCACCATAGACTGTTTTATATGGTAGCGGGTTGAACAGGCAGTGGCTCGGGTGACTTAGGTACTTGATGATCGTCTTGGCCTTCCTGTGACACCGGGTGCTGTAGATGTCCTGGAGGGCAGGCCATGTGCCACCAATGCTGTGTTCGGCTGACCGCACCACCCTCGGGAGAGAGCCCTCTGTGGTTACAGACGGTGCCGTACCAGGCGGTGATACAGCCCGACAGGATACTCTCGATGGTGCATCTTGTAGAGGAGAGGTTGGGGTATGGGAACCCAGTGTGACAGACTGACGGAGAGAGAGAGAGAGAGAGGTCAGGTATGTGATGGTGCATCTTGTAGAGGAGAGGTTAGGGTATGGGAACCCAGTGACAGACTGACAGAGAGAGAGAGAGAGAGAGTATGTGATGGTGCATCTTGAGAGAGAGAGAGAGAGACGGAGAGAGAGAGAAGATCAGGTATGTGATGGTGCATCTTGTAGAGGAGAGGTTAGGGTATGGGAGCCCAGTGTGACAGACTGACAGAGAGAGAGAGAGAAGATCAGGTATGTGATGGTGCATCTTGTAGAGGAGAGGTGGGAACCCAGTGTGACAGACTACGGAGAGGAACCCAGTGTGACAGACTGAGAGAGAGAGGAGAGAGAGAGAGAGAGAAAATCAGGTATGTGATGGTGCATCTTGTAGAGGAGAGGTTAGGGTATGGGAACCCAGTGTGACAGACTGACGGAGAGAGAGAGAGAAGATCAGGTATGTGATGGTGCATCTTGTAGAGGAGAGGTTAGGGTATGGGAACCCAGTGTGACAGACTGACAGAGAGAGAGAGAGAAGATCAGGTATGTGATGGTGCATCTTGTAGAGGAGAGGTTAGGGTATGGGAACCCAGTGTGACAGACTGACGGAGAGAGAGAGAGAGAGAGAGAGAGAGAGAGAGAGAGAGAGAGAGAGAGAGAGAGAGAGAGAGAGAGAGAGAGAGAAGATCAGGTATGTGATGGTGCATCTTGTAGAGGAGAGGTTAGGGTATGGGAACCCAGTGTGACAGACTGACGGAGAGAGAGAGAGAGAAGATCAGGTATGTGATGGTGCATTGTCACCTTCCTAAATTTCACCCAACTCCCATACAGTCATGGGTCCTGGTCCAGAGTAGTGCCGTACTGCTGTGTTTGTTTAAGCGTCTGGAGAGGCTGAAGGGTCTTTTTTAAGTGTTGCTTGTTAAGTCCCTGCTACGTCCACTTTACCTCTCACACATAATTGGGAGGTTTCACTACTTGTTTAAATCAACTGTGTGTTGACAAAATACCGTTGTCAGACCTGCTTTCAAACATTGGCACGTAAAAATGGTGGGTTTCTGCAGGCCTCCAACTTACTACTCCTAAAATGTTTTTTTTTGTCAATACATTAATTATAATACTAATTCAAACAAGTCAAAAATAGAACACAAAATCAGTCAAACTCCTTTTCTATTCTGTTCTATACTATTATATTCTGTTCTATACTATTCTATACTATTATATTCTGTTCTATACTATTCTATTCTGTTCTATACTATTCTGTTCTATACTATTCTGTTCTGTTCTATACTATTCTGTTCTATACTATTCTGTTCTGTACTATTCTGTTCTGTTCTATACTATTCTATTATGTTCTATACTATTCTGTTCTGTTCTATACTATTCTATTCTGTTCTATACTATTCTATTCTGTTCTATACTATTCTGTTCTGTTCTATACTATTCTATTCTGTTCTATACTATTCTATTCGGTTCTATACTATCTATTCTGTTCTGTTCTATACTATTCTATTCTGTTCTATACTATTCTGTTCTGTTCTATACTATTCTATTCTGTTCTATACTATTCTGTTCTATACTATTCTGTTCTGTTCTATACTATTCTGTTCTGTTCTATACTATTCTATTCTGTTCTATACTATTCTATTCTGTTCTATACTATTCTGTTCTATACTATTCTATTCTGTTCTATACTATTCTGTTCTGTTCTATACTATTCTATTCTGTTCTATACTATTCTGTTCTGTTCTATACTATTTTATTCTGTTCTATACTATTCTGTTCTGTTCTATACTATTCTATTCTGTTCTATACTATTCTGTTCTATACTATTCTGTTCTGTTCTATACTATTCTGTTCTATACTATTCTATTCTGTTCTATACTATTCTATTCTGTTCTATACTATTCTGTTCTATACTATTCTATTCTGTTCTATACTATTCTGTTCTGTTCTATACTATTCTGTTCTATACTATTCTGTTCTATACTATTCTGTTCTGTTCTATACTATTCTGTTCTATACTATTCTATTCTGTTCTATACTATTCTATTCTGTTCTATACTATTCTATTCCATTCACCCGTTTCTGTCTGGGAACACCTCTCTCTGCCCATTATAACTTGTCATCGTCACGTCTGCGAGACAATCATGTTAGACACTGTATATCATCACCACAGGGACCTCTTAACGCCGTTGTGTGTGTGTGTGTGTGTGTGTGTGTGTGTGTGTGTGTGTGTGTGTGTGTGTGTGTGTGTGTGTGTGTGTGTGTGTGTGTGTGTGTGTGTGTGTGTGTGTGTGTGTGTGTGTGTGTGTGTGTGTGTGTGTGACAGATGCAGGGACATTCTGGTGACCCACTACTTACAACGGAACACCCTGCTTCCCCATGACCATATTTGGGGTTATTGTCTTGCTGAGATACTAGTGAAGCTAGTTAGCATCACAACAAGTCCGTACTGTCTCACATTGCAGTAAGGCAGCTCTATCGACGGCAGTGAGGGGAATCTTCATACTGTAGGCTGGGTGTCTGATGAACTAATGAAACAATTAACCCTGTTACTTGTGTTTTGCAGTATGATATTTAATGCCTTAATGCATAGAACATGTTCCCACTTTATCTGAATAGTCCCATCTGGTGACCTACAGATGGTCTGGATAGTCCCATCTGATGATATACAGATGGTCTGGATAGCCCCATCTGATGATATACAGATGGTCTGGATAGTCCCATCTGATGATATACAGATGGTCTGGATAGTCCCATCTGATGATATACAGATGGTCTGGATAGTCCCATCTGATGATATACAGATGGTCTGGATAGTCCCATCTGATGACCTACAGATGGTCTGGATAGTCCCATCTGATGATATACAGATGGTCTAGGATAGTCCCATCTGATGACCTACAGATGGTCTGGATAGTCCCATCTGATGACCTACAGATGGTCTGGATAGTCCCATCTGATGATATACAGATGGTCTGGATAGTCCCATCTGATGATATACAGATGGTCTGGATAGACCCATCTGATGATATACAGATGGTCTGGATAGTCCCATCTGATGACCTACAGATGGTCTGGATAGTCCCATCTGATGATATACAGAGATGTCCCATCTGATATACAGATGGTCTGGATAGTCCCATCTGATGACCTACAGATGGTCTGGATAGTCCCATCTGATGATATACAGATGGTCTGGATAGTCCCATCTGATGATATACAGATGGTCTGGATAGCCCCATCTGATGATATACAGATGGTCTGGATAGACCCATCTGATGATATACAGATGGTCTGGATAGTCCCATCTGATGATATACAGATGGTCTGGATAGTCCCATCTGATGATATACAGATGGTGCCGGAATAGTCCCATCTGATGATATACAGATGGTCTGGATAGTCCAATCTGATGATATACAGATGGTCTGGATAGTCCCATCTGATGATATACAGATGGTCTGGATAGTCCCTTCTGATGATATACAGATGGTCTGGATAGTCCCATCTGATGATCTACAGATGGTCTGGATAGTCCCATCTGATGATATACAGATGGTCAAACTACCAACTAACTATCTGTTGATATGTACAATAGTTGTAATGCTTTCATTTAAATTGTTGGCCGACTATACACACACACTCAAAGTGCAGATCTCTTTTACTAATTTAACAAAATTGTTGGCCAAATAAACATACACCCAGGCTGCGAAATGTTGGACAGGCAGCCTGTCTGTACCTGTTGAATGAGTCCAGCCACAGACCAGACCCAGGACTATTATTTATTTAACCCTTATTTTACCAGGCAAGTACATGGCAGTGTCCCAAATGCCACCCTATTCCCTTCATTTGGGAGGCAAGCCTACCCCTGACAGGAGTGGTTGTTTTGACTCAGTCTCTACTTGCCATGCCAAGATTTCCTCCAATATCCCAGAGTTCCTGTTGGACGTCACAGGTCTGTTGACGGAGTCTAACAAGCTGTCTTTAAAACTCCTGCTTAAACGAGACATTCATTCACCCACCCCTGTCTCTCTGTCTCTCTGTCTCTCTGTCTCTCTGTCTCTCTGTCTCTCTGTCTCTCTGTCTCTCTGTCTCTCTGTCTCTCTGTCTCTCTGTCTCTCTCCTCTCTTCCTCTTCCTCTCTTCCTCTCTCTTCTCTCTCTCTCTCTCTCTCTTTCTCTCTCTTCTCTCTCTTCTCTCTCTCTCTCTCTCTCTCTCTCTCTCTCTCTCGCTCCTCTGCTCTCTCTCTCTCTCTCTCTCTCTCTCTCTCTCTCTCTCTCTCTCTCTCTCTCTCTCTCTCTCTCTCTCTCTCTCTCTCTCTCTCTCTCTCTCTCTCTCTCTCTCCCTCTCTCCCTCTCTCTCTCTCTCAGTAGGAGAAAACAGCATCTTCCATAGGGACGTGGGTGAATGGTTTGTCAGGAGTTTCAAACAGAGCAGAACTATGTTAGTATTCAGTTGCCTAACAGACAGTTCCTACACCCATACAGCTGGGAATTATGGGTAAAATAATGGCCTCTGATCTCACTGTATAACACCGAAGGAGGTGAAGTTAGACAGAAATGTTACTCATAGATGAGTCATGGCTGATTCTAAAAGCAGAAAACATTACGCAAAGGAGTAATTGGTTACTAAGATTTTAACATACTTTTGACATGAAAATTGTATTTTCTAAATAACTGATGGAGTTTCCAGATATTTACCGTTCTGCGTATTCTTGAAAAGCGTCATAATAAAAAAGACACCAATTACTTTGTCTTCTGGGAGCCAAAGAGTATAGACAGCAGGTATAGAGACAGAGAGTATAGACAGCAGGTATAGAGACAGAGAGTATAGACAGCAGGTATAGAGACAGAGAGTATAGACAGCAGGTATAGAGACAGAGAGTATAGACAGCAGGTATAGAGACAGAGAGTATAGACAGCAGGTATAGAGACAGAGAGTATAGACAGCAGGTATAGAGACAGAGAGTATAGACAGCAGGTATAGAGACAGAGAGTACAGACAGCAGGTATAGAGACAGAGAGTATAGACAGCAGGTATAGAGACAGAGAGTATAGACACTGTACCCTCCACCCCCCACTGTACCCTCCACCCTCCACCCCCCACTGTACCCTCCACCCCCAATGTACCCTCCACCCCCTCTGTACCCTCCACCCCCCACTGTACCCTCCACCCCCCCCCACCTACCCCCACACCCCCCACTGTACCCTCCACCCCCACTGTACCCTCCACCCCCCACTGTACCCTCCACCCCCACTGTACCCTCCACCCCCCACTGTACCCTCCACCCCCCCCCCCACTGTACCCTCCACCCCCACTGTACCCTCCACCCCCACCCCCACTGTACCCTCCACCCCCCACTGTACCCTCCACCCCCCACTGTACCCTCCATCCCCCCACTGTACCCTCCACCCCCCACTGTACCCTCCATCCCCCACTGTACCCTCCACCCCCACTGTACCCTCCACCCCCCCCCCCACCCCCCACTGTACCCTCCACCCCCCACTGTAGCCTCCACCCCCCACTGTACCCTCCACCCCCCACTGTACCCTCCCTCCCCCCACTGTACCCTCCATCCCCCCACTGTACCCTCCACCCCCCACTGTACCCTCCACCCCCCACCCCCCACTGTACACTCCACCCCCACTGTACCCTCCACCCCCCACTGTACCCCCCACCCCCACTGTACCCTCCACCCCCCACTGTACCCTCCAGCCCCCCACTATACCCTCCATCCTCCTATCCTCCACCCTTCCACTGTACCCTCCAGCCCCCCACTGTACCCTCCACCCCCCACTGTACCCTCCACCCCCCACTGTACCCTCCACCCTCCCCCCACTGTACCCTCCACCCCCCACTGTACCCTCCACCCCCACTGTACCCTCCCTCCACCCTCCACCCCCACTGTACCCTCCACCCCCACTGTACCCTCCACCCCCCACTGTACCCTCCACCCCCCACTGTACCCTCCACCCCCCCACTGTACCCTCCACCCTCCCACTGTACCCTCCACCCCCCACTGTACCCTCCACCCCCCACTGTACCCTCCACCCTCCACCCTCCCCCCCACTGTACCCTCCACCCCCCACTGTACCCTCCACCCCCCACTGTACCCTCCACCCTCCACCCCTCCCACTGTACCCTCCACCCCCCCACTGTACCCTCCACCCCCCACTGTGCCCTACCCTCCACCCCCCACTGTACCCTCCACCCCCCACTGTACCCTCCACCCCCCACTGTCCACCCTCCACCCCCCACTGTACCCTCCACCCCCCACTGTACCCCCACCCCCCACTGTACCCTCCACCCCCCACTGTACCCTCCACCCCCCACTGTACCCTCCACTCCACCCCCCCGCTCCATACCCCCCTCCATCCTCCTATCCTCCACCCTTCCACTGTACCCTCCACCCCCCACTGTACCCTCCAGCCCTTCCACTGTACCCTCCACCCCCCACTGTACCCTCCAGCCCCCCACTATACCCTCCATCCTCCTATCCTCCACCCTTCCACTGTGCCCTCCACCCCCCACCCCCACTGTACCCTCCACCCCCCCACTGTACCCTCCACCCCCCACTGTACCCTCCACCCCCCACTGTACCCCCTCCACCCTTCCACTGTACC
>NC_068424.1:5707825-5727825 GCF_023373465.1 Oncorhynchus keta | reverse complement strand
GAGGAGTAATACCGTTTACAGCCGTGTAAAGAAAGGAAAACCTGCCTAGCATTGTCCCGAACGTCAATTCAAAGTTCAGTCCTGCGTTTTGGATGACAAGTGTATATACTGAATGAAGTCATTCCGTAAACAGTTCTAAGCCCCCTTGGGGAATAGTCCTCACTCAAGGTAAACGATTGGATAAGAAGTCCAGAATGGAGCCCTATTCCCTATGTAGTACACTGGTCGAACGGAGTGCACTACATAGGGAATAGGGTGCCGTTTGTAGGGTGCCGTACAAAGTAACATCAATGGCATATAGTGTAATGTAGCAGATGAAAAAAAATAATTAAAGTGGTTTTCATCATGTATTTGTCTTTTTCTTGGTAAATGGCCTCAGTGTTGACAACAGGCAGGCAGGCCTCACTGGGCACGTTGGATGTCTGGTGTGTATTTTGGCATTTGTAGCCCTGTGCAGGCATCACGGCAGTACACACATGCACACACGCACACACACACACACACACACACACACACACACACACACACACACACACACACACACACACACACACACACACACACACACACACGCCATTGGTTTTGGCCGTCCTCTGACTCCTGACAGTGCCAAGCGGAGAAGTAGAGTGATGGTTGTGTTCTGCTCTGAAACATGGTGTCAGAGACGCGGTGGGACGGAACCTTCACAACGTTCTAGAATCTTGAAGAAACATTCCTGAACCCTCCAAAACCCTGACACCTCAGTCTCAGTAACAGAACCAGGAAGAATGTTGTGGTTCACTGGGAGACAAGCAGGTCTGGCCAGACACACACCTACCCACACTCATTCATCAACCATCTTACTCGCTTGTTCTCTCTCTCTCTGTCTGTGTCTCTCTCTATCTCTGTGTCTCTCTCTCTCTGTGTCTCTCTCTCTCTCTGTGTCTCTCTCTCTCTCTCTGTCTCTCTCTCTCTCTCTCTCTCTCTGTGTCTCTCTCTCTCTCTGTGTGTCTCTCTCTCTCTGTGTCTCTCTCTCCCTCAATCTATTATTTAAATATTTCTCTCTCTCTCTTTGTCTGTAATTCTCTCTGTTTGAGGAGAATTTCATAAAGGTAACTGTAAAAACCATTTTGACATAATTGTAATTATAATTCATTACTTAAGATCTGCTAATTTCCTGTTAGAAATGCCAGACCAATCTAATATGTCTGATGTATTTCATTGTGTTAAATGATTGGTCCTACTGCCAAGACCTACAGTGCCAGGCAAAAGTTTGGACACACCTACTCAATCCAGAGTTTTTCTTTTCTTTTTACTATTTTCTACATTGTAGAATAATAGTGAAGACATCAAAACTATGAAATTACACATATGGACTCAAGTAGTAACCGAAGAAGTGTTAAACAAATCAAAAAATATTTTATATTTGAGATTCTTCAAAGTAGCCATCCTCTGTCTTGATGACAGCTTTGCAAACTCTTGGCATTCTCTCAACCAGCTTCATGAGGTAGTCACCTGGAATGCATTTCAATTAACATGTGTGCCTTGTTAAAAACATTTTTTTGTGGAAATTCTTTCCTTCATAATCCGTTTGAGCCAATCAGCTGTGTTGTGACAAGGTAGGGGTGGAATACAGAAGATAGCCTTATTTGGTAAAAAAACAGGTCCACTTTATGGCAAGAACAGCTCAAAGAAGCAAAGAGAAAAGACAGTCCATCATTACTTTAAGACATGGAGGTCAGTCAATCTGGAACATTTCAAGAACTTTGAAAGTTTCTTCAAGTGCAGTCGCAAAAACCATCAAGCGCTATGATGAAACTGGCTCTCATGGGGACCGCCACAGGAATGGAAGACCCAGAGTTACCTCTGCTGCAGGGGATAAGTTCATTAGAGTTACCAGCCTCAGATTACAGCCCAAATAAATGTTTTCAGTGTTCAAGTAACAGACACAACTCAACATCAACTGTTCAGAGAACACTGCGTGAATCAGGCCTTCATGGTCGAATTGCTGCAACGAAATCACGACTCAAGGACACCAATAAGAAGAAGAGACTTGCTTGGGTCAAGAAACACGAGCAGTGGACATTAGACCGTTAGCACTACTTTTGACAGGAAGGAATAGGTTGGCCATTTTGTACTCATACTATATTAAAAACAGGAAACATCTTCTACATAATATGAGTGCTTTTTCCTCCGGGGGGGGGGGGGATATAGGCCTCTGGTTTACGTCACAAATGACAACCTACACCCTATGTAGTGCACTACTTTAGACCAGAGCCCTATGGCACCCTATTCCCTATATAGTGCACTACTTTAGACCAGAGCACCATGGGCCCAGATCAAAAGTAGGTCGCTATCTAGGGAATGGGTGTGGCATAAGACAGTGTGGTGTCAAAGTGCATTCAAAAACAGAGCAGATCCACTGTGGAGCGCAACACAGATCATGTTAGCAGAGATGACTAGGTGTTAAAAAAAGGTTCTTAGGGATATAGCCCCCCCCCACACTTTTTGAGTTTGTTGTTGTTGTCTAAAATTACATACCCAAATCTAACTGCCTGTAGCTCAGGCCCTGAAGCAAGGATATGCATTTGCTTGGTACCATTTGAAAGGAAACACTTTGAAGTTTGTAGAAATATGAAATATGAATGTGGGAGAATATAATACACAACAGATCTGGGAGAGGAAAATACAAAAAGAAAAAAAAAATACTGTTTTTATTTTCTACCACCATCTTTGAAATGCAACAGAAAGGTCCCTGTTCCAGCCATCACTCTGGTTGTACTTCCGACGGTGTCCACAAGATGGCAGAAGTTTATGCGCAACGTTTCAGACGGATAACTTGAAGTATGAGTGAACTACATGATATTTAGTGTGAAGTCACCCAGGTACATTTGGTCAAATCGTGAAGGAGACATTTGCCTTTATATTACATTTTTCTGCAAGAATATATCATCAAATATGTATACTTGGACTTTGATTTAGCTTTTCCAGTATTAGTAGCCAAGTTAAACATTTTCAAAAACAACCCATTTTCATAACTTCATAACTCTGAATATTCTTAGAATTCTTGTCTGAAAATGAAAAGTCATGCTGTCGCACAAGGTTAGTATCTAAATGTTTTGCGACAGATATAGGGTTTTCCGGCTACTCCCGTAAAGCCCAGCTCATTGGCTATCTAGCTAGCTTTTTTTGACCCCGATTGGTGCTTATTTTGTCGTTCAAGTGAAGACCGCCAGCGTCATCGGCGTGACATGAAGGCCTCACTCTCTGACCAAATATGGTGTCCTATAGGATATACTAGAATGTTAACATGAAGCTATAATAGTACAGTGAAGTCTTTTTACCTTCTAGGATCTCTGATCTCTCAATACATATGATTTGACTGGTTGAAACAACATTTTTAGGGTTAGACTTTCACAGATTCCTTTCTATGCGAAATTGATCGAGAGGAAATACAACATCGATCGTGCATGCTATATGGACCTTTTTAGGATATGAAAAAAGGATATTAACAAAACGACACTTCATGTTATCTCTGGGACCCTTTGGATGATAAATCAGAGCAAGATTTCAGAATGTAAGTTCACATTTCACCTTCAGAGGTGAATTTATCAAACCCTATCGTGGTGAAAAAAGTGTTTTGTTGTGAGGAGCTCTCCTCATACAATAGCATGGCATATAATAGCTACTGTAAATTGGACAGTGCAGTTATATTAACATTGTCACGTTCTGACCTTAGTTCCTTTGTTTTGTCTTTGTTTGAGTATGGTCAGGGAGGGGGGTTGGGGTGGGCAATCTGTTCTTTTTTCTATAATTTGGGATTTCTTTGTTTGGCCTGGTATGGTTCTCAATCAGAGGCAGCTGTCAATCGTTGTCCCTGATTGAGAACCATACTTAGGTAGCCTGGTTTCACCTTTGAGTTGTGGGTTGTTATTATCTGTTATGTGTCTGACACACTTTCAGAACTGTTTCGTTTCTCCTTTGTTATTTTTTGTTTAGTGTTCTCGGTTTAATAAATATATGATGAACTCTTACCACGCTGCGCTTTGGTCCGATCTCTCCTACTCCTCCTCAGACGAAGAAGACGAGCGTTACAAACATGAATTGAATTGAACCTTTCAGCCGATATAAGATGCTTATATGTACCGATCTTTGTTGTTTCTCTAAAATCTGCGATCGTGACACAAGGCGCGGCATGATTTACAACTGTCCTGTTGGCGGGACGCCGATCCCATAATAGAGGATTTATACATTTTAACCTGCTTTTGGCAAACTGCTCACTAAACAATACTATCTCTACTCACTAAACAATACTATCTCTACTCACTAAACAATACTATCTCTATTCACTAAACAATACTATCTCTATTCACTAAACAATACTATCTCTATTCACTAAACAATACTATCTCTATTCACTAAACAATACTATCTCTACTCCCTAAACAATACTATCTCTATTCACTAAACAATACTATCTCTACTCACTAAACAATACTATCTCTACTCCCTAAACAATACTATCTCTACTCACTAAACATTACTATCTCTGCTCACTAAACAATACTATCTCTGCTCACTAAACAATACTATCTCTGCTCACTAAACAATACTATCTCTGCTCACTAAACAATACTATCTCTACTCACTAAACAATACTATCTCTACTCACTAAACAATACTATCTCTACTCACTAAACAATACTATCTCTACTCACTAAACAATACTATCTCTACTCACTAAACAATACTATCTCTACTCCTAAACAATACTATCTCTACTCCCTAAACAATACTATCTCTACTCCCTAAACAATACTATCTCTACTCCCTAAACAATACTATCTCTACTCCCTAAATAATACTATCTCTGCTCACTAAACATTACTATCTCTGCTCACTAAACATTACTATCTCTGCTCCCTAAACAATACTATCTCTACTCCCTAAACAATACTATCTCTTTGTTGTTTCTCTAAAATCTGCGATCGTGACACAAGGCGCGGCATGATTTACAACAGTCCTGTTGGCGGGACGCCGATCCCATAGAGGATTTATACATTTTAACCTGCTTTTGGCAAACTGCTCACTAAACAATACTATCTCTACTCCCTAAACATTACTATCTCTACTCACTAAACATTACTATCTCTACTCCCTAAACAATACTATCTCTACTCCCTAAACAATACTATCTCTACTCCCTAAACAATACTATCTCTACTCCCTAAACAATACTATCTCTACTCCCTAAACAATACTATCTCTACTCCCTAAACAATACTATCTCTACACACTAAACAATACTATCTCTACTCACTAAACAATACTATCTCTACACACTAAACAATACTATCTCTACTCACTAAACATTACTATCTCTACTCCCTAAACATTACTATCTCTGTTCACTAAACAATACTATCTCTACTCACTAAACAATACTATCTCTACTCACTAAACAATACTATCTCTACTCCCTAAACAATACTATCTCTACTCACTAAACATTACTATCTCTACTCCCTAAACAATACTATCTCTACTCACTAAACAATACTATCTCTACTCACTAAACAATACTATCTCTACTCCCTAAACAATACTATCTCTACTCCCTAAACAATACTATCTCTACTCCCTAAACAATACTATCTCTACTCACTAAACAATACTATCTCTACTCACTAAACAATACTATCTCTACTCACTAAACAATACTATCTCTACACACTAAACAATACTATCTCTACACACTAAACAATACTATCTCTACTCACTAAACAATACTATCTCTACACACTAAACAATACTATCTCTACTCCCTAAACAATACTATCTCTACTCACTAAACATTACTATCTCTACTCACTAAACAATACTATCTCTACTCACTAAACAATACTATCTCTACTCACTAAACAATACTATCTCTACTCCCTAAACAATACTATCTCTACTCACTAAACAATACTATCTCTACTCACTAAACAATACTATCTCTACTCACTAAACAATACTATCTCTACTCACTAAACATTACTATCTCTACTCACTAAACAATACTATCTCTACACACTAAACATTACTATCTCTACACACTAAACAATACTATCTCTACTCACTAAACATTACTATCTCTGTTCACTAAACAATACTATCTCTACTCACTAAACAATACTATCTCTACTCACTAAACAATACTATCTCTACTCCCTAAACAATACTATCTCTACACACTAAACAATACTATCTCTATTCACTAAACAATACTATCTCTACTCACTAAACAATACTATCTCTATTCACTAAACAATACTATATCTCTACTCACTAAACATTACTATCTCTACACACTAAACAACACTATCGTTTTGAAAGTCTACTAATGTCGCCTGAAGACAGACAAACACATGGGATCAGTAGTGTGGGAAAAGTAGTGCGCTGGCAGATGGGGAGCTGCATGGAATCAAGGTGTATCGTACCGAGAGTGTCGGTTCACTATAACACAGTTACATTGCACATTTTTCTCAAGGCCCCTAGTCTGCTGTAATAAATAAGGAAACATGATAATTTAAACATTTTCATGTTGGCCTTGGATCAGTAGTTGGGGAACTGCCAGAAATATCTCCATGTTGACTGTATCCCGTTTAGTACCCTATTTCTTTCCAAGTGTGCTACTTTTACCCAGGGTCCACAGGGCTCTAGTCAAAAGTAGTGCATTTGGGACACACTTCTTGGATTCATGTTCAGTGTTTTTCAGAGTGCTTCGTACACTACACAGCACACACCACACTCGTTCTATATTCAGTCAGTGCACTGTTTTTGATGTGGTCTCAGCTATGGTTGCACATTCAAGAACGCTCATGTCGTCCAAAAATACATCACAACATGAGATAGCGACCTACTTTTGATCTGGGCCCATGGTGCTCTGGTCTAAAGTAGTGCACTATATAGGGAATAGGGTGCCATAGGGCTCTGGTCTAAAGTAGTGCACTATATACAGGGAATAAGATTCCATAGGGCTCTAGTCTAAAGTAGTGCACTATATAGGGAATAGGGCTCTGGTCTAATGTAGTGCACTATATAGGGAATAGGGTGCCAAGTCTGTACGGAAGATGCAGTCTGTTACAAATTATGTGATTTTAATCTCCACCCGTCTCAATGTCTTCAGTAATGTCTGAGCCCTGTGGTGGAGCCCTGTGGTGGAGCTCTGTGGTGGAGCTCTGTGGTGGAGCCCTGTGGTGGAGCCCTGTGGTGGAGCCCTGTGGTGGAGCCCTGTGGTGGAGCTCTGTGGTGGAGCTCTGTGGTGGAGCCCTGTGGTGGAGCCCTGTGGTGGAGCCCTGTGGTAGAGCTCTGTGGTGGAGCCCTGTGGTGTAACCCTGTGGTGGAGCCCTGTGGTGTAACCCTGTGGTAGAGCCCTGTGGTAGAGCCCTGTGGTGTAGCCCTGTGGTGTAACCCTGTGGTGTAACCCTGTGGTGGAGCCCTGTGGTAGAGCCCTGTGGTGTAGCCCTGTGGTGTAGCCCTGTGGTAGAGCTCTGTGGTAGATCCCTGGTGGTGTAGCTCCCTGTGGTAGAGCCCTGTAGTAGAGCCCTGTGGTGTAACCCTGTGGTAGAGCCCTGTGGTGTAGCCCTGTGGTAGAGCCCTGTGGTAGAGCCCTGTGGTATAACCCTGTGGTAGAGCCCTGTGGTAGAGCTCTGTGGTAGAGCCCTGTGGTGTAACCCTGTGGTGGAGCCCTGTGGTGTAACCCTGTGGTGGAGCCCTGTGGTGTAACCCTGTGGTAGAGCCCTGTGGTAGAGCCCTGTGGTGTAACCCTGTGGTAGAGCCCTGTGGTGTAACCCTGTGGTGTAACCCTGTGGTGTAACCCTGTGGTGTAGCCCTGTGGTAGAGCCCTGTGGTGTAACCCTGTGGTAGAGCCCTGTGGTGTAGCCCTGTGGTAGAGCCCTGTGGTAGATCCCTGTGGTGTAGCCCTGTGGTAGAGCTCTGTGGTAGAGCCCTGTGGTAGAGCTCTGTGGTGGAGCCCTGTGGTGTAACCCTGTGGTGTAACCCTGTGGTGTAACCCTGTGTGGTAGAGCCCTGTGGTGTAGCCCTGTGGTGTAGCCCTGTGGTAGAGCCCTGTGGTGTAACCCTGTGGTAGAGCCCTGTGGTAGAGCTCTGTGGTAGAGCCCTGTGGTGTAACCCTGTGGTAGAGCCCTGTGGTGTAACCCTGTGGTAGAGCTCTGTGGTGTAACCCTGTGGTAGAGCTCTGTGGTGTAACCCTGTAGTAGAGCCCTGTGGTGTAACCCTGTGGTAGAGCTCTGTGGTGGAGCCCTGTGGTAGAGCCCTGTGGTAGAGCCCTGTGGTAGAGCCCTGTGGTAGAGCCCTGTGGTGGAGCCCTGTGGTGGAGCCACAAAAGACCAGACCAGCATTTTAGATCTAACCCAATAGAAAGCTCTAAACATTGATCTGTTCTGATATTCAGACAGAAACTTGTAAACATTGATCTGTTCTGATATTCAGACAGAATCCTGTACAAACGAGAATATAATGACATGTGCCCTGGGGCATCGAACAAGCTGCCTGAGAAACCGCTAACAGGTCTGCTTCCTTCCCGAAACATCAACCAGCCCACCTCCTCCCAGTAAAAGTCTGTGAGCCCTTGCCAGCCAGCCCCATAAAGAAGATGTGATAACTAATATAGTCTTGGCTGACTTTGCCTATACCCTGCAGTCACTGCCTAGCCTATTGTTTCTGAGCTCCTTTTGAAGCCTGGGAAAAAAATATCCAAGTATTACAGCTCTGACAGGGCTTTGAACACTCAGCTATTAGCTCCCTGACAACACAACCTTAGACAACCAGGGGGGAGAGAGAGAGGGGAGGGGGAGGAGTTTCAGCCCTTTGTGTGTAGGGGGGGGGGTTATGTGAACGCTCTGTTCACAGACAGGGATAGAGGGGGACAGGAGGTGGAGAAGAGAGGGATAGGGGGTGACAGGAAGAGAGAGGGGGAAGACCGGGGCTAGAAGAGGCGGTGCGGGGGGGGTTGGCGGGTCCTCCTGGCCCCTAGATAAGGCTGAAGTTTGGAACGTGACAGCTTGACAAGTCAGCTTCCTTTTGCAGCATCTACCTCGGGAAGCCAAGCTAGGAGCGGGGTATCTCACAAGTCCTGACACATGGACACTGGGATGACTGCGAGACGGACAGACACATGCACATGCAAAGACACGCCAACACTCGCACACACACACACACACACACACAACAGCACGCACCCAAGCGCGCACACAGGAATTTGTATCAGGTTGTATCTGATGAATGAATCACTCTGCTCTATATAGAACCGTGGAGCGATACGTAACCAGGGTTGGGGTGACTGCCAAACACTTCCAATCGTCCCATTTCCACAAGGAATGAGCCTGTCGAACCTGGTCTCTAACAGGCAGAGAGAGAGAGAGAGAGGGGGGGTGTGTCTGGCTTCTCGCTTCAGTCTCTGCGTCCTCCCTAGCTCCTAGCCAACGCAGGAAATTAAGAAATAGGATCACATCACAGTATGCTGCCATCGTACCCAGCACACCTTTCAGAGACAAGACAACACAGGATTTAGAAGATCAGTCTTCTCCAGGTGACATTTACATGGATGGTTTTCATAGAGAAATGTGATTTAGTGAGGTGTGATTCTTAAAGGTGTGATTAGGTGTGTTTATTAAAGGTGTGTTTATTAAAGGTGTGATTAGGTGTGTTTATTAAAGGTGTGATTAGGTGTGTTTATTAAAGGTGTGATTATTAAAGGTGTGATTATTAAAGGTGTGATTATTAAAGGTGTGATTATTAAAGGTGTGATTATTAAAGGTGTGATTAGGTGTGATTATTAAAGGTGTGATTATTAAAGGTGTGATTAGGTGTGATTATTAAAGGTGTGATTATTAAAGGTGTGATTATTAAAGGTGTGATTAGGTGTGTTTATTAAAGGTGTGATTACTAAAGGTATGATTATTAAAGGTGTGATTATTAAAGGTGTGATTACTAAAGGTGTGATTACTAAAGGTGTGATTACTAAAGGTGTGATTATTAAAGGTGTGATTACTAAAGGTGTGATTACTAAAGGTGTGATTAGGTGTGTTTATTAAAGGTGTGATTAGGTGTGTTTATTAAAGGTGTGATTACTAAAGGTGTGATTACTAAAGGTGTGATTACTAAAGGTGTGATTACTAAAGGTGTGATTATTAAAGGTGTGATTATTAAAGGTGTGATTATTAAAGGTGTGATTAGGTGTGTTCATTAAAGGTGTGATTACTAAAGGTGTGATTACTAAAGGTGTGATTACTAAAGGTGTGATTACTAAAGGTGTGATTATTAAAGGTGTGATTACTAAAGGTGTGATTAGGTGTGTTTATTAAAGGTGTGATTAGGTGTGATTATTAAAGGTGTGATTAGGTGTGATTACTAAAGGTGTGATTATTAAATGTGTGATTAAGTGTGATTAGGTGTGATTATTAAAGGTGTGATTAGGTGTGATTACTAAAGGTGTGATTATGTGTGATTATTAAAGGTGTGATTACTAAAGGTATGATTATTAAAGGTGTGATTATTAAAGGTGTGATTACTAAAGGTGTGATTACTAAAGGTGTGATTACTAAAGGTGTGATTACTAAAGGTGTGATTAGGTGTGTTTATTAAAGGTGTGATTAGGTGTGTTTATTAAAGGTGTGATTACTAAAGGTGTGATTATTAAAGGTGTGATTACTAAAGGTGTGATTATTAAAGGTGTGATTATTAAAGGTGTGATTACTAAAGGTGTGATTACTAAAGGTGTGATTACTAAAGGTGTGATTATTAAAGGTGTGATTATTAAAGGTGTGATTAGGTGTGTTTATTAAAGGTGTGATTACTAAAGGTGTGATTACTAAAGGTGTGATTACTAAAGGTGTGATTATTAAAGGTGTGATTACTAAAGGTGTGATTAGGTGTGATTATTAAAGGTGTGATTACTAAAGGTGTGATTATTAAAGGTGTGATTACTAAAGGTGTGATTAGGTGTGATTATTAAAGGTATGATTATTAAAGGTGTGATTATGAAAGGTGTGATTATTAAAGGTGTGATTACTAAAGGTGTGATTACTAAAGGTGTGATTATTAAAGGTGTGATTATTAAAGGTGTGATTACTAAAGGTGTGATTACTAAAGGTGTGATTACTAAAGGTGTGATTACTAAAGGTGTGATTATTAAAGGTGTGATTACTAAAGGTGTGATTATTAAAGGTGTGATTACTAAAGGTGTGATTATTAAAGGTGTGATTACTAAAGGTGTGATTAGGTGTGATTATTAAAGGTATGATTATTAAAGGTGTGGTTATGAAAGGTGTGATTATTAAAGGTGTGATTACTAAAGGTGTGATTATTAAAGGTGTGATTACTAAAGGTGTGATTACTAAAGGTGTGATTACTAAAGGTGTGATTACTAAAGGTGTGATTATTAAAGGTGTGATTACTAAAGGTGTGATTAGGTGTGATTATTAAAGGTATGATTATTAAAGGTGTGATTATGAAAGGTGTGATTATTAAAGGTGTGATTACTAAAGGTGTGATTATTAAAGGTGTGATTATTAAAGGTGTGATTACTAAAGGTGTGATTACTAAAGGTGTGATTACTAAAGGTGTGATTACTAAAGGTGTGATTACTAAAGGTGTGATTAGGTGTGATTATTAAAGGTGTGATTACTAAAGGTGTGATTATTAAAGGTGTGATTACTAAAGGTGTGATTAGGTGTGATTATTAAAGGTATGATTATTAAAGGTGTGATTATGAAAGGTGTGATTATTAAAGGTGTGATTACTAAAGGTGTGATTACTAAAGGTGTGATTATTAAAGGTGTGATTATTAAAGGTGTGATTACTAAAGGTGTGATTACTAAAGGTGTGATTACTAAAGGTGTGATTATTAAAGGTGTGATTACTAAAGGTGTGATTACTAAAGGTGTGATTACTAAAGGTGTGATTACTAAAGGTGTGATTACTAAAGGTGTGATTACTAAAGGTGTGATTATTAAAGGTGTGATTATTAAAGGTGTGATTACTAAAGGTGTGATTATTAAAGGTGTGAAACCAAGATAAACACCAGAGACAGGGCTAGGTTAGTCTTCCTTAGGTGCAAAACTATCCGTTTTCAGAAAATATTACTAGAATCCTAAATGACGTCATCAGACGTATTATTACTATTTTCTGATCCAAAGCACTCAGGTGCCATAGGGCTCTGGTCTAAAGTATTGCACTATATATAGGGAATAGGGTGCTATAGGGCTCTGGTCTAAAGTAGTGCACTATATAGGGAATAGGGTGCCATAGGGCTCTGGTCTAAAGTAGTGCACTATATAGGGAATAGGGTGCCATAGGGCTCTGGTCTAAAGTAGTGCACTATATAGGGAATAGGGTACCATAGGGCTCTGGTCTAAAGTAGTGCACTATATAGGGAATAGGGTGCCATAGGGCTCTGGTCTAAAGTAGTGCACTATATAGGGTATAGGGTGCCATAGGGCTCTGGTCTAAAGTAGTGCACTATATAGGGAATAGGGTGCCATAGGGCTCTGGTCTAAAGTAGTGCACTATATAGGGAATAGGGTGCCATAGGGCTCTGGTCTAAAGTAGTACACTATATAGGGAATAGGGTGCCATAGGGCTCTGGTCTAAAGTAGTGCACTATATAGGGAATAGGGTGCCATAGGGCTCTGGTCTAATATAGTGCACTCTATAGGGAATAGGGTGCCATAGGGCTCTGGTCTAAAGTAGTGCACTATTTTGGGAATAGGGTTCATATGGTTCTGGTCTAAAGTAGTGCACTATAATAGAGACTAGGGTGCCATTTGGGACACAGCCCTTTAAACTGCTGCAACAGTTTAAAACATGTCTTCATACATCTAGAGGTGTTTTATAAGCAGGAAGGTGTTGTGTGATGTAAAATATAGTGGAAATGTATGAATGCTGTATCATGACCAGGGTAGGTTACTTTCTAAATGTAATCCCTTACAGTTAACTCGTTACCAGTCATGTAATCTGATTACATTCAGTTACTTTTAGATTACTTTTCCCTTTAAGAGGCATAAGGAAGAAGACAAAAATGTACGTTACCAATTGAACGACATCTATTGCAGGATAAATAAGTGTTCGAGTTTAAATAACTAGTCGTTACATTGAAATAACTAGACGTTACATTGAAATAACTAGTCCTTACATTGAAATAACTAGTCCTTACATTGAAATAACCAGTCCTTACATTGAAATAACTAGACGTTACATTTAAATAACTAGACGTTACATTTAAATAACTAGTCTTTACATTGAAATAACTAGTCCTTACATTGAAATAACTAGTCCTTACATTGAAATAACTAGTCCTTACATTGAAATAACTAGTCCTTACATTGAAATAACTAGACGTTACATTGAAATAACTAGACGTTACATTGAAATAACTAGACGTTACATTGAAATAACTAGTCCTTACATTGAAATAACTAGTCCTTACATTTAAATAACTAGTCCTTACATTTAAATAGCTAGTCTTTACATTTAAATAGCTAGTCTTTACATTTAAATAACTAGACATTACATTTAAATAACTAGTCCTTACATTGAAATAACTAGTCCTTACATTTAAATAACTAGTCCTTACATTTACATAACTAGTCCTTACATTGAAATAACTAGACGTTACATTGAAATAACTAGTCCTTACATTGAAATAACTAGTCCTTACATTTAAATAACTAGTCCTTACATTTAAATAGCTAGTCCTTACATTTAAATAGCTAGTCCTTACATTGAAATAACTAGTCCTTACATTGAAATAACTAGTCCTTACATTGAAATAACTAGACGTTACATTGAAATAACTAGTCCTTACATTGAAATAACTAGACGTTACATTGAAATAACTAGACGTTACATTGAAATAACTAGTCTTTACATTGAAATAACTAGTCCTTACATTTAAATAACTAGTCCTTACATTTAAATAACTAGTCCTTACATTTAAATAACTAGTCTTTACATTTAAATAGCTAGTCTTTACATTTAAATAACTAGACGTTACATTTAAATAACTAGTCCTTACATTGAAATAACTAGTCCTTACATTTAAATAACTAGTCCTTACATTTAAATAACTAGTCCTTACATTTAAATAACTAGTCCTTACATTTAAATAACTAGTCCTTACATTTAAATAACTAGTCCTTACATTTAAATAACTAGTCCTTACATTTAAATAACTAGTCCTTACATTTAAATAGCTAGTCCTTACATTTAAATAGCTAGTCCTTACATTTAAATAGCTAGTCCTTCCATTTAAATAGCTAGTCCTTACATTGAAATAACTAGAAGTTACATTTTACTTTATTGTTTTTTTATGTAGGTTTCTTCTAACCCATCGTTTTCTAATACATATAGTAATACGATTAAATGATATCTTTATGTTAATTAAAAATCCAAAGCCAGTCAGAATTCCACTCTTGTGAAATATGGAAGTGTTAGATTATCTAAATCGGTTTATCTGAGCATAACCTCAAAACTAAGAACTGATTAGCCAGCCCTACCTGTTGTTTATGATTGTGTCGTCATGGAGGACTGATTGGGCCCATTGATTCGACTGCTATTATAGCTGAAATGCAGCACTGAAAAGAGCTATATACATTTGAAAAACAAATACCACATGCTGCATTTGCTATAGGCCTCTTGCTTACCTTTTTGTTGGTGGCAATTTGATATTTTGCTAATATGCAGCTGTTTAAAAGGGCAAACCCGCAGATGAAATAATAACAAAATGGCCGCCCCACCTCTGTTTTGGTAAAAAGCTGAGCGATGGGCCAGGAGAAATGTACCCACTCTCAGATTAATAGACAGAGCTGTGGATGTAAGGACTGACTATCCATGATATCAACATGATAGTTTTAACCATGTTATGAGGCTATACAGTGTTTTTTTTTTTACATTTACAATGTTTACAAACGTTGGACAAAAACAAGCTTATAGATTCTCATGGAGTGTGACAGTTGAACCTTGTTCGAATCCCCGAGCTGACAAGGTAAAAATCTGTCGTTCTGCCCCTGAACAAGGCAGTTAACCCACTGTTCCTAGACTGTCATTGAAAATAAGAATTTGTTCTTAACTGACTTGCCTAGTTAAATAAAGGTAAAAAAATATATATATATATATATTTATATATATAATTCAGAAAAAAATGGATGTAGCAACTACAGATGGTCCTTTTAAGTCTATCAGAAGTGTGTGAGTTTGATCATGTGTCCATTAGGCCTTTGGGTTTCTTTTTTTTTTTAAAGCATGAATTAGATTTAGCAATAAAAGCCCCACTTTCTTCCCATAGTCCTGAATCTGCACTATAGAGCTGTTGTGAGAGAGCATTTTTCACTGGCTGTCCACTGGTTTCAAAACCAAAGAATGATAAACAGCTTAAAAACGTCTTGAATTCAACCATTATTGGGTTCAAATACCCATTTAGATTTGTGAACAGCCATCCACAACAACCACAACTCGTAAGGCGACATTAGCTGAATGAGAGAGCAGCAGTGTGATTCACATCAATGCGCCATGTAGATATCCTTAATAAGTGATATATCCGTATCGTTGTAGACGACACCACTGCTGTCATCCTTTACCTCCAAGCGTTTATTCAAGATGGATCATCTTTGGATGACGACAGCAGTCGCACCATTGGAAGACATAGCTTGGTACTGTAGCCTACAAAAGACTATTTCTTTTGTTTTCCCGCAATCCATCCAACACATTTGGGTGTGTCATCATAGTGGTCTCTGATTGGTGGTTATCATTTGGTGTGTCATCATAGTGGTCTCTGATTGGTGGTTATCATTTGGTGTGTCATCATAGTGGTTTCTGATTGGTGGTTATCATTTGGTGTGTCATCATAGTGGTCTCTGATTGGTGGTTATCATTTGGTGTGTCATCATAGTGGTCTCTGATTGGTGGTCATCATTTGGTGTGTCATCATAGTGGTCTCTGATTGGTGGTCATCATTTGGTGTGTCATCATAGTGGTCTCTGATTGGTGGTCATCATTTGGTGTGTCATCATATTGCTCTCTGACTTGTGGTTGTTAAGAAAACAGAGAAGTGTCAATTTTTATTTCACAAACATACTTTATGAATTTAAAAGTAATTCTTGAAGTAATCATCTAGTGTTTCAAAAGTATCTGAAATCTGATGACAAAAGTAGTAACGTAACGGATGACAGTTACTGTTTTTCCTTGCATGTAATCTGTTACTACTGAACCCTGGCGATACCATATGTGTTATGATGCATTATATGGGGTGACAGGTCACCTAGTGCTTAGAGCATTGGACAAGTAACCGAAAGGTTGCAAGATCGAATCCCCAAGCTGACAAGGTAAAAATCTGTTGTTCTGTCCCTGAACAAGGCAGCTAACCTACTGTTCCTAGGCCGTCATTAAAACAGAATTTGTTCTTAACTGACTTGCCTAGTTAACCTGTTACTCCTACCCCCTACTTTTTCGAACATTCTGTTAAAAATCGCGCAACATTTCAGCGCCCTGCTACTCATGCCAGGAATATAGTATATGCATATGATTAGTATGTGTGGATAGAAAACACTCAGACGTTTATAAAACTGGTTAAATCACAGCTGTGACTATAACAGAACATGCGTTTCATCGAAAAGCGCAGGAAAATCTGATCACTGAAAATGGGAAAATATATCCATGCGCCACTCGAACCCATTGTTGAATGTGATCCACATTAAATGGGGCCGAGGTTGCAATACCTACAGCTTCCACACGATGTCAACAGTCTTGTCATTTGCCTACGATTTGTTTCTTGGTCAAACGGACACAAGGTAGCGCCTTTCTTCCGGTCTCCGACCGGATATTGTGGTTGAGATTTACCCGGACATTATTTCCAGACGTACAGCTATAGAATATACATCGCCTCGTGATCAATTTGATTGCTTATTAACGTTTACTAATACCTAAAGTTGCATTACAATAGTATTTCGAAGTGTTTTGTGAAAGTTTATCGTCAACTTTTTTAATTTAAAAAAATTACGTTACGTTATAAAACGCTATTTTTTTCCTTGATCACACAGTCTTCATAGATTGATATCTAGGCTATATATGGACCGATTTAATTGAAAAAAAAGACCCAATAGTGATGTTTATGGGACATCTAGGAGTGCCAACAAAGAAGGTCAAAGGTAATGAATGTTTTATATTTTATTTGTGCGTTTTGTGTAGCGCCGACTATGCTAATTATTTTGTTTACGTCCCCTGCGGGTCTTTTTGGGTGTTACATGCTATCAGATAATAGCTTCTCATGCTTTCGCCAAAAAGCATTTTAAAAATCTGACTCGTTGCCTGGATTCACAACGAGTGTAGCTTTAATTCAGTACCCTGCATGTGTATTTTAATGAACTTTGAGTTTTAACGAGTGCTATTAGCATTTAGCGTAGCGCATTTGCATTTCCAGATGTCTAGATGGGACGCCTGCGTGTCGGGTGGGAGCAAGAGGTTAAATAAAGGTTAGTTACGGTTGTCCAGCTAGCCTGGTGGTTTACCCTTCAGTAACAACGGTATACAGTAGTTATGGTTACCCAGCTAGCCTGGTGGTTTACCCTTCAGTAACAACGTTATACAGTAGTTATGGTCACCCAGCTAGCCTGGTGGTTTACCCTTCAGTAACAACGTTATACAGTAGTTATGGTTACCCAGCTAGCCTGGTGGTTTACCCTTCAGTAACAACATTATACAGTAGTTATGGTTACCCAGCTAGCCTGGTGGTTTACCCTTCAGTAACAACGTTATACAGTAGTTATGGTTACCCAGCTAGCCTGGTGGTTTACCCTTCAATAAAAACGTTATACAGTAGTTATGGTTACCCAGCTAGCCTGGTGGTTTACCCTTCAATAACAACGTTATACAGTAGTTATGGTTACCCAGCTAGCCTGGTGGTTTACCCTTCAATAACAACGTTATATAAAATAGTTAAGATCTAAAACACACACACTTTATAATACATGTACAAGTGTTACGATTCTCTTTTGGCCCGACAGACTAGGGGGGGGTGGTAGTGAGACCCGTAACATAACTCATGCAAATTATAATTGTGACAAAGTAAAAGTGAGAACGAAATAACCAGGACAACTGAAATCTACCGTCAAACTCAGGGTTTATTGCACCCCTTCTGAAAAAACCTACACTCGATCCCTCCGATGTCAACAACTACAGACCAGTATCCCTTCTCTCTTTTCTCTCCAAAACTCTTGAGCGTGCCGTCCTTGGCCAGCTCTACCGCTATCTCTCTCAGAATGACCTTCTTGATCCAAATCAGTCAGGTTTCAAGACTAGTCATTCAACTGAGACTGCTCTTCTCTGTATCACGGAGGCGCTCCGCACTGCTAAAGCTAACTCTCTCTCCTCTGCTCTCATCCTTCTAGACCTATCGGCTGCCTTCGATACTGTGAACCATCAGATCCTCCTCTCCACCCTCTCCGAGTTGGGCATCTCCGGCGCGGCCCACGCTTGGATTGCGTCCTACCTGACAGGTCGCTCCTACCAGGTGGCGTGGCGAGAATCTGTCTCCTCACCACGCGCTCTCACCACTGGTGTCCCCAGGGCTCTGTTCTAGGCCCTCTCTTATTCTCGCTATACACCAAGTCACTTGGCTCTGTCATAACCTCACATGGTCTCTCCTATCATTGCTATGCAGACGACACACAATTAATCTTCTCCTTTCCCCTTCTGATGACCAGGTGGCGAATCGCATCTCTGCATGTCTGGCAGACATATCAGTGTGGATGACGGATCACCACCTCAAGCTGAACCTCAGCAAGACGGAGCTCCTCTTCCTCCCGGGAAGGACTGCCCGTTCCATGATCTCGCCATCACGGTTGACAACTCCATTGTGTCCTCCTCCCAGAGCGCTAAGAACCTTGGCGTGATCCTGGACAACACCCTGACGTTCTCAACTAACATCAAGGCGGTGTCCCGTTCCTGTAGGTTCATGCTCTACAACATCCGCAGAGTACGACCCTGCCTCACACAGGAAGCGGCGCAGGTCCTAATCCAGGCACTTGTCATCTCCCGTCTTGATTACTGCAACTCGCTGTTGGCTGGGCTCCCTGCCTGTGCCATTAAACCCCTACAACTCATCCAGAACGCCGCAGCCCGTCTGGTGTTCAACCTTCCCAAGTTCTCTCACGTCACCCCGCTCCTCCGCTCTCTCCACTGGCTTCCAGTTGAAGCTCGCATCCGCTACAAGACCATGGTGCTCGCCTACGGAGCTGTGAGGGGAACGGCACCTCAGTACCTCCAGGCTCTGATCAGGCCCTACACCCAAACAAGGGCACTGCGTTCATCCACCTCTGGCCTGCTCGCCTCCCTACCACTGAGGAAGTACAGTTCCCGCTCAGCCCAGTCAAAACTGTTCGCTGCTCTGGCCCCCAATGGTGGAACAAACTCCCTCACGACGCCAGGACAGCGGAGTCAATCACCACCTTCCGGAGACACCTGAAACCCCACCTCTTCAAGGAATACCTAGGATAGGGTAAGTAAGGGTAAGTAATCCTTCTCACCCCCCTTCTCCCCCAACAAGATTTAGATGCAAGTGGCTGTTCCACTGGTTGTCATAAGGTGTATGCACCAATTTGTAAGTCGCTCTGGATAAGAGCGTCTGCTAAATGACTTAAATGTAAATGTAAATGTAAATAAACACAAGGTAATGGGGGGGAGCAGGAAAAGGGGCTGAGCTGGACCCAAGGAAAGAAACAATAAATATTCAAAAACACACCCCTAAGCTAGACTAGGCTACTTTAACAACAGCTAACTAACTAACCAAAAATACAGTGGGTGGTCCGCCCAGTTCTAACTAGTGTATTTAACAAAGTCTACCTACGGGTAGTGTATGTCCATGGGCAACTTGTCTTGGTTTCCCCTTTTCCCAACAGGAAACAAACACCATAACCAAAAACAATACTCACAGGTGATGACAAAGTGATATGGAGGTGCTC